>NC_041384.1:175446755-175514164 GCF_002162155.2 Triticum dicoccoides
GGGGGGGGGGGGTTTAAATAAGACGACCCTCGGGCTCCGGAAACCCAAGGGAAAAAGAGGCTAGGTGGCAAATGGTAAACCCAAGGTTGGGCATTGCTGGAAAAGCTTTAATGAAGGTGAACTATCAAGGGGTTCCCATTATAACCCAACCGCGTAAGGAACGCAAAGATCCGGGAACAAAACACCGATATGACGGAAACTAGGGTGGCAAGAGTGGAACAAAACACTTGGCGAGAGGCCGAGCCTTCCACCCTTTACCAAGTATATAGATGCATTAAGATAACAAGATAATATAATGATATCCCAACAAGTAAATAATGTTCCAACAAGGAACGGTCTCCAATCTTCACCTGCAACTAGCAACGCTATAAGAGGGGCTGAGCAAAGCGGTAACATAGCCAATCAACGGTTTGCTAGGACATGGTGGGTTATAGGTTTGACATGGCAATTTGGGAGGCTTGAAAGCAAGTGGTAGGCATCGTAGCATTGGCATAGCAAAAGAGCGAGCATCTAGCAAAGCAAAGATAGTAGTGATTTCGAGGGTATGATCATCTTGCCTGCAAAGTTGTCAGACTTGACTGGATCCTCGAAAGCAAACTCAACGGGCTCCTCGTTAGCGAACTCATCTCCCGGCTCTACCCAAACAAGACAAACAAGCAACAAGGACACAATCAACCACGTGCAAACTCAAACAACATGATGCAAAGATGACATGCTATGCGGGATGCAATATGTGATGCATATGCAAGATTTGACAAGGGATGCATGAACCTGGCCTCAACTTGGAAATCCAAGTGTGCCACTAGAAATATGAGATGAAATCGCTTAAAAACGATATAAAGAACGCCGGAATCGGAGTTATGGTTTGGAAATGGCAAGCAATTCAAATATGACCACGTTCTGCGATTTACAACAAGTAGCCATCTAAATGCAACAAGATGAACATGCTACAGCACCCAAACATGGCATCAAAATACATATCAGGAATCCATTCATGAAGCTTAACAAAAGTCTAGCACTGAGCTACGGCCAATTCATCCACTAACAGGTTCAAACAAGCATGGCAAAAATGCATTTGGCAAACAGATCTCAGACTTAGTGAAATTAACACTTGTCTGGAATTTCAGATCAGATAGCACTCTTCGGAGCATGAAAACTATATGCTACAGGACCTGGAAATGGCAAAGTAAAGCATGGCATGGAGCTACTCAAAGATCTTAACAAAAGTCCCTTAGTGACCTTGAGACAAAAGGGATCAGAAAATACAATTGCAAGCATGTGAACATGGCAAAAACATAATCAGTTCTCAGACTTAGTGAAAACTGGAGCATGCTGAAACACATATCAACTAGGCATGTTTACGAGCTCAATGCACTCACCACCGAGCAAGTCATGACAAGCTAAGCATACACCCATCAAGAATACACAAAATGCAAGCTATACATGGCAAGAACAATAACATAGCATGCACGGATCAACTACAACATCATCGGCAAAATCGCTAACAAGTAGACGATATGCCCAGGTTCACAAAATGACAAAAGTAGAGCTCGATTGACTCAAGCTAGGGTTCTCCATAATTGCAAACAAAGACATGGATGGATATAGCACTACAAGATTAACAAAACATCCTTACTGATCATCCTCAAAAGAGGCATGGATCACTAGGAAACAACATGAACATATGGCCATATGAGATAAATAGGTCAAGGACTTAGTGGAAATGCTAAGTCCCTGAAATCAGCATTACCAAGTGCCTCACTTTGCAAGCTTGTGCTATTCACCACACACATCACAAAAAATACATGGGTTGCACCTCTAGAAAGATGGCAAGACCCTTAACAAAACACATGTAGAGATCATGGGCATATCATGCACACAATAATCATGGCAAAAATGCCAAATATCTAAATGGAGTAGCAGATCTGACAATTAACTCAAGTAGCACTCTTCCAACAGCAGTTCGGGCATCAATATGAACT
Organism: Triticum dicoccoides; assembly: GCF_002162155.2. Lineage (NCBI taxonomy): Eukaryota > Viridiplantae > Streptophyta > Magnoliopsida > Poales > Poaceae > Triticum > Triticum dicoccoides. The sequence continues at coordinate 175,448,738 of NC_041384.1, forward strand.
GAAATGAAAATTATGCAATGAGATGAAATTATGTACTCTTTGAGACGAACATTTTGATATGCTATATGCCCAAAACGGAGCTACGGATGCAAAGTTATAGCATGAAGAACATGAGCAAATAATATGCAGACTTGGGGAAAAATCGAGGTCAACCCTACGTTACTGTAGCTCGGATCTGGATCTGGGCGCACGCCGACCGAGGAACGCCGGAGTTTGTCGGGGAGGTAGGCCGGCGGCTTGCCGGAGAGCTCGGGAAGGCGGCGTTGAGGAGGGAGGAGGAAGGCCGGGGCGGCAGCGTCGATGGTGATGGCCGGCGATGGCGGCGGGGAGGCTCCTGCCGCCGAGGGAAGAGGCGGCCGCCGGCGAGTTCGTGCTGCGGCGCGGTGGCGCGGCTCCGCCGGAGAGAGAGGCGAGGCGGCGCAGGCTCGCTGCGGAGCTTGAAGACGAAGGCGCGGGCGGCGGTGGGCAGGTGGGCCGCGGGGGCCCGGTGTGGGCCTGGCGGGCCCACGCTGCGGCGGCGTAGTGGGGCTCTCCCCTAGGTGACATGGCGCGCCCCGGTTGGCCGGAGATGGTGGCGGACACTGTCCGGCCGGGGACGGACGTGTCCGGCCGGCGCGAGGTGTTTTTTAGGGTTTTGGATGGGGAGATCCGAAATTTGGAGAGGGGGAGGTATATATAGGCATAGAGGGAGCTAGGAGAGTCCAAATGAGGTGCGGTTTTCGGACACGCGATCATGATCGAACGCTCTAGATGATGGAGAAGGTTTAGGTGAGTTTCTGGGCCAAATTGGAGGGGTGCTGGGCTGCAACACACACGAGGCCTTTTCGGTCCCTCGATTAACCGTTGGAGTATCAAACGAAGTCCAAATGGTACGAAACTTGACAGGCGGTCTACCGGTAGTAAACCAAGGCCGCTTGCCAAGTGTCGGTCCAATCCGGAAATGTTTAATCCCCACACACAAAAGAAAGGTAGAATTGACCACCGGAGGAGAACGAAGCGCCGGAATGCAAAACGGACAACGGGGAAAAAGCTTGAATGCATGAGATGAACACGTATGCAAATGCAATGCACATGATGACATGATATAAGATGCATGACAACGACAACAACACACGGAGACAAAAACCTGAACCCGAGAAAATAAAATAACTTAAGGCCAGAAACGGCAAGAGTTGGAGTACATATTGGGTAAATCACATCCGGGGTGTTACAACACTCCACCACTACGAAAGGATCTCGTCCCGAGATCTAGGACTGAAAGAACGCCGGGTACTCAGAACGGAGGTGATCCTCGTGTTCCCAGGTAGCTTCACGGTCGGAATGGTGTGACCACTTAACTTTGAGGAATTTGATTGACTTGTTGCGAGTCTTGCGTTCAGTCTCTTCAAGAATAGCGACTGGGTGCTCACGATAAGAGAGATCTTCTTGGAGCTCAATGTCCTCAAAGTTGACGGTGCGGTCAGGAGTCTTGAAGAACTTTCGGAGCTGAGAGACATGGAACACGTCATGAACATTTGCAAAGTTTGAAGGAAGCTCGAGTTGATAGGCGAGATCGCCTCTCTTGATGACAATCTTGAAAGGTCCCACGTATCTAGGGGAAAGCTTCCCTTTGATACCAAAGCGACGAGTACCTTTCATAGGAGAGACACGGAGGTAAACATGATCTCCGATCTCGAAAGCCAAATCACGGTGCTTACTATCATAGTAGCTCTTCTGGCGGGATTGGGCTGCTTTGAGGTTATCTCGAATGCCTTTGCACATCTCCTCTGCCTCAGTGATTAAGTCATTACCCAAAAGCTGACGTTCATCGGTTTTGGACCAGTTGAGAGGGGTACGGCACTTCCTGCCATACAGAATTTCAAATGGGGCCTTGCCCGAACTTGCTTGAAAACTGTTGTTGTAGGAGAATTCAGCATAAGGAAGACAATCCTCCCACTTCATGCCGAAGGAGATCACACAAGCCCTGAGCATATTTTCAAGAATCTAGTTGACACGCTCGACTTGACCGCTAGTTTGAGGATGGAAAGCTGTGCTGAAGCGGATGTTGGTGCCCATGGCCTTCTGAAAAGAATCCCAAAACTTTGAGGTAAAGATGCTGCCACGGTCTGAAGAGATCACCTGTGGAATCCCGTGCAAAGAGACAATTCGAGAGGTATAGAGTTCCGCCAATTGAGCTGCAGTGATTGACTCTTTGATAGGCAGAAAGTGAGCCACTTTGGTGAGTTTGTCGATGACAACGAATATAGCATCATTGCCACGTTTGGACTTTGGAAACCCAGTGACGAAGTCCATTTCAATGTGGTCAAACTTCCATTCTGGAATGGCAAGAGGTTGGAGGAGACCCGCTAGCCTTTGATGTTCTGCCTTCACTCTTCTGCAAACATCACACTCATTCACGAATTGAGCAATCTCGCGCTTCATTCGAGTCCACCAATAAGCCTGCTTGAGGTCCTGATACATCTTCGTGCTCCCAGGGTGGATGGAGAGGAGAGAATTGTGAGCCTCGTTCATGATCACTGTACGAAGGTCACCTTTGGGTACAACAATACGATCCTCGAAGAAGAGAGTATCCTTGTCATCAAGGCGGTAGCACTTGTACTTGGGTTGACTCTTGGCAATTCCAATCTTCACCTTTTTCACGATAGCATCAAGAAGCTGGGCTTGGCGAATCTGGTCTTACAAGGTAGGAGAGACTTGAAGGTTGGCGAGGAAACCTTGAGGAACAACTTGCAGATTAAGTTTGCGGAAAGCTTCACAAAGCTTGGGTTGATAAGGCTTGAGAATCAGACTGTTGCAATAAGCCTTTCTGCTCAATGCGTCAGCAATCACATTGGCCTTGCCTGGAGTATACTCGATACTCAGATTATACTCTTGAATCATTTCGACCCATCGAGTCTGCCTGAGGTTGAGATTAGGCTGAGTGAAGATGTACTTGAGACTCTTGTGATCAGTGAAAATGTCCACTTTTCTTCCCAATAAGAGATGTCTCCAAGTCAAAAGAGCATGCGCAACTGCCGCCAACTCGAGATCATGAGTGGGGTAGTTCTTCTCATTGGGCTTCAACTGGCGAGAGGTATAAGCAACAACTTTCTTTTCTTGCATCAACACTGCGCCAAGACCTTGGAGAGAGGCATCACAAAAGACCTCATACGGCTTGGATTCATCAGGCGGAGTCAGAACTGGAGGAGTGACCAATTTCTCTTTCAAAGTGTTGAAAGCAATGTCATACTCCAGAGACCAAACGTACTTGACGTGCTTCTGGAGAAGATTTGAGAGAGGCTTCGCGATCTTAGAAAAGTTTTCAACGAATCTTCGACAATAGCTTGCGAGACCGAGGAAGCTACGGAGTTGCTTCACGTTTTGAGGAGGTTCCCAATTCACAATTGCAGACACCTTCTCAGGATTCACCGCAATGCCCTTGGCAGAGATGATATGACCAAGATAAAGAACCTCATCGAGCGAAAATTCGCACTTGGAGAACTTGGTGTAGAACCGGTGTTCCCTCAGCTTATCAAGCACCAAACGCAAGTGCTTGGCATGATCTTCCTTGTTCTTCGAGAAAACCAGAATGTCGTCGAGATAGACAAAAACGAAGTCATTGGTGTAGGCGTTGAAGATGAAGTTCATCATGCGAGAGAACGTCGGAGGAGCGTTGACGAGACCAAAAGACATGACAGTGTATTCATATGAACCATAGCTTGTCCTGAAAGCCGTCTTGGGAATATCTTGCTCACGGATTCGAATCTGATGATAACCCATACGAAGATCAAGCTTGGAGAATACTTGGGAACCTTTGAGTTGCTCGAACAGCTCGTTGATGTTGGGAAGTGGGTATTTGTTCTTGATGGTCTTCTTGTTCAATGGACGGTAATCAACACAAAGTTGGTCCGTTCCATCCTTCTTCTTCACAAAAAGAACACCACAACCCCACGGAGAAGAACTAGGCCGGATGAGACCCATTCTCTCTTGAATATTGAGTTGCTTCTTCAGTTCCTTCAACTCTTCAGGTCCGAGCTTGTAAGGACGCTTGCACACAGGTTCCGTACCAGGCTCAAGATCAATGACGAATTCAACTGGACGGTGCGGAGGCATTCCTGGAAGCTCTTCTGGAAAGACGTCTTGATATTCGCAAATGACTGGAATTTTCGAGATGGCATCGAGTTCACCCTTCTCATTGAGAGAAAACAGACGGATGGTATCATCACGAGCGGCAAAGACAATTACATCCTCAGACGAATGAGTCAATTGAATCTGCCTGGCTGCACAATCAAGCTGAGCCTTGTGCTTAGAAAGCCAATCCATTCCGAGAATAAGATCAATATCCGAGTCACCAAGAACATTTGGAGAGGCCAAGAACTTATAGTCACCCAAAGTGATTGTAACATCTGGAACGCATACACGAGATGTCATTTGATGGGCCGGAGAGACAATAGCCAACGGTTTCGACAACACTTGAGTAACAAAATCATGCTTAGATGCAAAAGGTCTCGAAATGAAACAATGCGATGCACCAGTGCCAAAAAGAACTCTTGCAGGAATATTGTTAACAAGAAGGTTACCCATGATGACATCTGACGAATCCTCTGCCTGAGCTGCGTTCATCAAGTTGACCTTGGCGTGCTTGGGTTTATGCTTGACCACAACTGTACTTGCCGATCTCACAGGAGGAGGAGGAAGACGCCTCTGGTTGAAACACTTGTTGGCATAGTGACCCTTCTGTTGGCACTTGTTGCACGTGACCTCTGAAAGCGGACAGTGATACGGAGCACTTGATCTTGGAGCTTGAGACGAAGTCTTGTTCTGAAAACCAGGGCTGGGTGGGAGGGAAGATCCACTGCCACCTTTGCTCTTCTGCTGATACGGCTGACGGAACGGAGGAGGAGGAATCCAATACTTCTGCTGCTTGGCCACTTGAGTAGAGGAAGAAGGAGTAGCATCTCTGACTCGCTTCTTGGAAGCATCACACCTCAGTTGAGCAGCCTCTTGCTTAAATGCCATGTTGTAGAACTCATCGTACCTCAAGGGCTCAAAGAGAACAAGAGCTAGCTGAATTTATTCTCTGAGACCACCCCTGAACTGGTATATCATGCTCTTCTCATCAGGGACGTCCTGCTTAGCAAAGCGGGCCAGCTTCTGAAACAACTTGTTGTAGTCATAGATAGACAAAGAGCCTTGCTTCAGGTTGCGGAATTCCTCACGCTTGCTTTCAACCACGCTCTGGGGAATATGATGAGCTTTGAAGTCTTGACGGAATTCATCCCAGGTAATAACACGTCCACCTCTGGAATCCTTGTACTGCTGGAACCATTCTGCAGCTTGATCTTTGAGTTGGAAGGAAGCGAACTTAACAAAGTCCTCAGGCCTGACGTTACTGCACTCGAAATTCTTGCACAGATCCACGAGCCAATCGTCAGCATCGGTTGCCTCAACACAATTGCTGAAAGTCTTCGGCCCGTTACCAAGGAACTGGTTGAGTGTAGCAAAGTGATTCTAATTGTTGCCTTGGTTCCCTTGGTTGCTTTGATTGCGCTCTTGAAGAATTTGCATGATCAACTGTGTGTTTGCATTGGTTGCGGCCATCACAGCTTGCCATGCCTCCGGAGGAGGTGGAGGTGGTGGCGGATCCTGCTTCTGATTCTGATTGGTGCTCTTAGCGGGAGCCATCCTGAAGAGGTTGACCACCGTTAGCACTTTGACAGATAAAATGAAGCTGAATCCAACGGAATGAAAATTGCAACATAAATTCTTCACATCCGAACAAAATGAACGAATGCATTCCTCTTGAAATGGTCACATATCCATAAATTGAGAAGCCACTTAGAATTTAGGTAGAGAAATAAATCAACAAGGTACGGATCAAGAACGAATACTCGGTAAGAAATCCCAATCTCAAACCAAATATCCGTGGAAGAAACTAGAGCTACAAGAATTCCCACCTATGAAACTCCCGAACCTTTTCGGTTATGCAATCAGGTGTTGGGGATATAGGGGAAGCATAATATCTCACCCAAATCTAGCAAATCCTACATCCAGCTGTATCCATCCTTCAACACATAACCGAGAAAAACTTTGGAAACCATCTACCTCAACCTTCAAAAAGCATCCATTATACAAGTTATGGCCATACTCCCGAACTCCCTCCCAAGTACTGGGTGGCGTCGAGGTTATCTCACCAATGAACTGCATAAAAGAGATTTTTGATGTCGGCGTAATAAACTCAGGTATTCCAGAACTGCAACGATAAAATTATGACGACAACACCTCAGAGCTCAACTCCCCGGGACACTTCCACAAAACCCCTGACAGGAGGCACCAAGACAATGTTCTCGTCATAAAACCATCGGAACGATTCCAAGATACCCGCGTGATCCTAAATTTTTTTAGTGAAATTTGAGAAGAGAAGAGTCAAAACTCTACGTCAGGATGCCTTACCAGAGCGATGAGGAGACTGGGAAGTAAAAGGAATTCCTAAACTCTTCGATATATAATTCCTAAATGACTCAAAACATTTTTCTAGACACAACTCGGCCGCTGAAAATGATCAAGCAATGGGGCTCCTAAGGTCGGGGAAGGCTCTGATTACCAACTTGTAACACCCTCGATGCGACTATATCTCCCACATGTCGAGGCATGACTTAGAGGCATAATCGCATTGAAGGCATATGTCGCAAGTTAGGCAATCTTCACAACATCCCATGTAATATAATTAATAAAAGGGGAGATAACATAGTTGTCTTACACTTGCCATGCCAATCAAGTACATAAATAGCATTACATCATTCAAACACTCATGGCCCGACTACGGCACCAAAATAAAAGACAGCCCAACATGCGACACGGTCCCGATCACCCCAACAGGGCACCACTACTGATCATCAGGGAAAGACACATAGTATGACTGAGAGTCCTCGTCGAACTCCCACTTGAGCTCAAGCGCGTCACCTGGAGCGGAATCATCAGGCCCTGCATCTGGTTTAATAGTAATCTATAAGCCACAGGGACTCAGCAATCTCGCACCCTCACGATCAAGACTATTTAAGCTTAACAGGTAAGGTAAATATGTGGAGCTGCAGCAAGCGACTAGCAGATGTGGTGGCTATCCCGTTCGCAAAAGAGAGCGAGAAGAGGAGGCAAAGCGCGAACGAATAACTAGAGGGCATCCTACAGCAAGCATTACTCCAACACCATGTCCATTTCACGGACTCCGCCGAGAAGAGGCCATCATGGTAACTCACACATTTGATTCATTTGAATTAAGTTAAGGTTCAAGTTATCTACAACCAGACATTAACAAATTCCCATCTGCCCATAACCGCGGGCACAACTTTCGAAAGTTCAAATCCCTGCAGGGGAGTCCCAACTTAGCCCATGACAAGCTCTCATGGTCAACGAAGGAATAGACCTCCTCCCGAGACGTTCCGATCAGACTTGGTATCTCGGTTCTTCAAGACACTTCGACAGGTTAAAACAAGTCCAGCAACACCGCCCGAATGTGCCGACAAATCCCGATAGGAGCTGCACATATCTCGTTCTCAGGGCACACTCAGATAAGCAATCCGTACAACTAAAACCAGCCCTCGAGTTTCCCCGAGGTGGCGCTGCAAGGGGCTCTAGGTTGGACCAACACTCAGAGGAGCACTGGCCCGGGGGGGTTTAAATAAGATGACCCTCGGGCTTCGGAAACCCAAGGGAAAAAGAGGCTAGGTGGCAAATGGTAAAACCAAGGTTGGGAATTGCTGGAAAAGCTTTAATCAAGGCGAACTATCAAGGGGTTCCCATTATAACCCAACCGCGTAAGGAACGCAAAAATCCGGGAACATAACACCGATATGATGGAAACTAGGGCGGCAAGAGTGGAACAAAACACTAGGCGAGTGGCCGAGCCTTCCACCCTTTACCAAGTATATAGATGCATTAAGATAACAAGATAATATAATGATATCCCAACAAGTAAATAATGTTCCAACAAGGAACGGTCTCCAATCTTCACCTGCAACTAGCAACACTATAAGAGGGGCTGAGCAAAGCGGTAACATAGCCAATCAACGGTTTGCTAGGACATGGTGGGTTAGAGGTTTGACATGGCAATTTGGGAGGCTTGAAAGCAAGTGGTAGGCATCGTAGCATTGGCATAGCAAAAGAGCGAGCATCTAGCAAAGCAAAGATAGTAGTGATTTCGAGGGTATGATCATCTTGCCTGCAAAGTTGTCAGAGTTGACTGGATCCTCGAAAGCAAACTCAACGGGCTCCTCGTTAGCGAACTTGTCTCCCGGCTCTACCCAAACAAGACAAACAAGCAACAAGGACACAATCAACCACGTGCAAACTCAAACAACATGATGCAAAGATGATATGCTATGCGGGATGCAATATGTGATGCATATGCAAGATTTGACAAGGAAAGCATGAACCTGGCCTCAACTTGGAAATCCAAGTGTGCCACTGGAAATATGAGATGAAATCACTTGAAAACGATATAAAGAACGCGGGAATCGGAGTTACGGTTTGGAGATGGCAAGCAATTCAAATATGACCACGTTCTGCGATTTACAGCAAGTAGCCATCTAAATGCAACAAGACGAACATTCTACAGCACCCAAACATGGCATCAAAATATATGGCAGGAATCCATTCATGAAGCTTAACAAAAGTCTAGCACTGAGCTACGACCAATTCATCCTCTAACAGGTTCAAACAAGCATGGCAAAAATGCATTTGGCAAACATATCTCAGACTTAGTGAAATTAACACTTGTCTGGAATTTCAGATCAGATAGCACTCTTCGGAGCATGAAAACTATATGCTACAGGACCTGAAAATGGCAAAGTAAAGCATGCCATGGAGCTACTCAAAGAGCTTAACAAAAGTCCCTTAGTGACCTTGAGCCAAAAGGAATCAGAAAATACAATTGCAAGCATGTGAACATGGCAAAAACATAATCAGTTCTCAAACTTACTGAAAACTGGAGCAGGCTGAAACAGATATCAAGTAGGCATGTTTACGAGCTCGATGCACTCACCACCGAGCAAGTCATGACAAGCTAAGCATACACCCATCAAGAATACACAAAATGCAAGCTATATATGGCAAGAACAATAACATAGCATGCACGGATCAACTACAACATCATTGGCAAAATCGCTAACAAGTAGACGATCTGCCCAGATTCACGAAATGACAAAAGTAGAGCTCGATTGACTCAAGCTAGGGTGCTCCATAATTGCAAACAAAGACATGGATGGATAGAGCACTACAAGATTAACAAAACATCCTTACTGATCATCCTCAAAAGAGGCACGAATCACTAGGAAACAACATGAACATATGGCCATATGAGATAAACAGGTCAAGGACTTAGTGGAAATGCTAAGTCCCTGAAATCAGCATTACCAAGTGCCTCACTTTGCAAGCTTGTGCTAGTCACCACACACATCACAAAAATACATGGTTTGCACATCTGGAAAGATGGCAAGACCCTTAACAAAACACATGTAGAGCTCATGGGCATATCATGCACACAATAATCATGGCAAAAATGCCAAATATCTAAATGGAGTAGCAGATCTGACAATTAACTCAAGTAGCACTCTTCCAATAGCATTTCGGGCATCAATATGAACTCAAATGAAAATTATGCAATGAGATGAAATAATGTACTCTCCGAGACAAACATTTTGATATGCTATATGCCCAAAACGGAGCTACGGATGCAAAGTTATAGCATGAAGAACATGAGCAAATAATATGCAGACTTGGGGAAAAATCGAGGTCAACCCTACGTTACTGTAGCTCGGATCTGGATCTGGGCGCACGCCGACCGAGGAACGCCGGAGTTCGTCAGGGAGGTAGGCCAGCGGCTTGCCGGAGAGCTCGGGGAGGAGGCGTTGAGGAGGGAGGAGGAAGGCCGGGGCGGCGGCGTCGATGGTGATGGCCGGCGATGGCGGCGGGGAGGCTCCTGCCGCCGAGGGACGAGGCGGCCGCTGACGAGTTCGTGCTGCGGCGCGGTGGCGCGGCTCCGCTGGAGAGAGAGGCAAGGCGGCGCGGGATCGCCACGGAGCTTGAAGACGAAGGCGCGGGCGGCGGTGGGCAGGTGGGCCGCGGGGGCCCGGTGCGGGACTGGCGGGCCCGCGCGGCGGCGGTGAAGTGGGGCTCTCCCCCAGGTGACGTGGCGCGCCCCGGTTGGCCGGAGACGGCGGCGGACGCTGTCCGGCCGGGGACGGACGTGACCGGCTGACGCGAGGTGTTTTTTTAAGGTTTTGGACGGGGAGATCCGAAATTTGGAGAGGGGGAGGTATATATAGGCATAGAGGGAGCTAGGAGAGTCCAAATGAGGTGCGGTTTTGGGCCACGCGATCGTGATCGAACGCTCTAGATGATGGAGAAGGTTTAGGTGGGTTTTTGGGCCAAATTGGAGGGGTGTTGGGCTGCAACACACACGAGGCCTTTTCGGTCCCTCGGTTAACTGTTGGAGTATCAAACGAAGTCCAAATGGTACGAAACTTGACAGGCGGTCTACCGGTAGTAAACCAAGGCCGTTTGGCAAGTCTCGGTCCAATCCGGAAATGTTTAATCCCCACACACGAAAGAAAGGTAGAATTGACCACCGGAGGAGAACGAAGCGCCGTAATGCAAAACAAACAACGGGAAAAAAAGCTCAAATGCATGAGATGAACACGTATGCAAATGCAATGCACATGATGACATGATATAAGATGCATGACAACGACAACAACACACGGAGACAAAAACCCGAACCCGAGAAAATAAAATAACTTAAGGCCGGAAACGGCAAGAGTTGGAGTACATATTGGGTAAATCACATCTGGGGTGTTACAGCCGGGCAACCCAACATTTGACCAAAATCATGACTCAGAGCTGATGCATATAAGGCCAAACTCACGACGCCGAACACTCCCTAAGGTATTCGGTCTTTATGAGAGCGGGCGAGGTAACACTCTGAGGTATAAGCCCCTAGTGTCCAGGTACGCGCAAGAATTCTAACGTGGCCACATGCCAAGACGCCAGCCTCCTCCTTGGTCATAGAACCAGGAGATGTGTATCAACAAGAGATAGTAAAAAAGGTTTACGCAGGGTCTTAATCTGCAAAGAATCCTTGGAAGGGGTCCCTACTGCACGTCTGCGCCTGTGTCTCCGTTGTGCCGTATCCTGGACGGGCGTAACACAACGTTCATCTGTAAAAAGAGAGCAACTAAGTTGGAAAAGGGGCGTGCCGAACAAAAGTTATATGAAATAAACAAAATGTAAAGTAAAATATGAAAAATTGAGCTTTATTGTCTCTTATTTTATACGTGTGAAGCCCCTAGTGCAGGGGTATATGGCCACTAAGCATTTATCAACGATACTTTTGTGCCGGACTCGTCTATCCATGTCCATGGTCTTAATGACCTGTTCCAATGTTCTGGCTGGTGAGGCCATTGTATTGTGGGGCTGTTAAAGCGGCCGCACAACCCTCCGCTTGGGGGAGGTGTTCTCACTGCTTCCCCTTTAAGGATATGATGCCGCGTGGACTGGGCATCTTAAGCGTAAAAGATGCATAATGCGGTATTGCGTTAAAGCGGGCGAAAGCTTCGCGTCCCAGTAGTGCTTGATAGCGACTTGAGAATGGGACGATGTGGAAAGTCAGCTTTTCACGATAGAAGTTATCGGCAGAGCCGAAAATAACCTCGAGCCGGAGAAAACCCATGCAATGGGTGTCCGGACCTGGCGTTACTCCTTGAAAGGAGGTTTTGCTGTGGCGAATTCTTTTTGGGTCGATCCCCATGTGGCGGATTGAGTCCTGATATATCAGGTTGAGTCCGCTACCACCGTCCATAAGGATATTTGAAAACTGGAGTCCGCCAATTATTGGATCGAGTACCAGGGCAGTCCAGCCTGGGTTCCTGACACTTCTAGAATAATCCAGATGATCGAAGATGATTGGTTTTGACAACCAGTGGCGGGATTCCTTTGGGATAGGCCATGGGGAGCATACCTTTATGGGCGCCGCACGTTTTGTTATGTGGAGTGAGTTTACTATTTTTACTTCTTGTGGGAAATTCTTTTTTTTTCCTGGTACTCTACTTTTGGGGTTCGTCCTCGTCTTCGCTTGGTGTGTCGAGCCCCTTGTGTTCGGCCTTGAGTCTGCCGGATTGTTTGAAAACCCAACAATCTTTGTGGGTATGGTTAGCAGGCTTTCCGGGAGTGCTGTGTATTTGACATATCCTATCCAAGATTTTGTTTAGGTTGGATAGGTCGGCCCTGTTATCTTGGAGGGGCAGCTTTTTCTGATTCTGTCGTGAGCTTTTGAATCCGGCGTTGACTGCCGTGCTCTTCGGACTTTTTTCCTTAGTCCGACGACGGTCCTTATTGCGTCGCGGTTTTCCGTTTCCATCCCTAGTTTCAGATGTACTTGGGTCACTGGTGCTGCATCTTGCCAACCAGCTGTCCTCTCCTGCGCAAAAGTGGGTCATGAGGCTTGTTAGTGCAGCCATTGTTCTTGGCTTTTCTTTGCCGAGGTGTCTGGCGAGCCATTCGTCTCGGACATTATGCCTGAAAGCCGCTAAGGCTTCAACGTCCGGACAGTCGACTATCTGATTCTTTTTAGTAAGAAATCTATTCCAGAATTGCCGAGCTGACTCTCCGGGCTGTTGAGTTATGTGACTAAGATCGTCTGCATCCGAAGGGCGAACACAGGTCCCTTGAAAATTTGCTCGGAAAGCGTCCTCGAGCTCTTCCCAACTTCCGATTGTGTTTTCAGGAAGGCTTTTGAGCCAATGCCGGGCTGGCCCTTTAAGCTTGAGGGGTAAGTATTTTATGGCATGGAGGTTATCTCCTCTAGCCATATGTATGTGGAGGATATAATCCTCGATCCAGACTCCAGGGTCTGTTGCTCCATCATATGCCTCTATGTTTACAGGTTTGAATCCCGCTGGAAATTCATAATCCAGGACCTCATCGGTGAAACATAGGGGGTGTGCGGCACCCCAGTATTTGGGTGTGCCAGATTCTGATAATGGCTTTATTGCATTGCTTACAAGAGCTTGCTTTCTTGGCCCGTAAATGGACCTGGCTGGGCCATGATGCGAATCCTTAAGTGGGTCGCATGCCGGCTTAAGTGCGGCACTGCTTGTCGCTTTATGCTGGCCATGGGGTCGTCTATCTGACCGTGTGGCTTTCTCACTTTTGGAATGCGAGGGCTCTAAGGCCTCCTCGTCGAATTCAGGCAGGAGCTTTCTCTTCGGATAGCTTTTAGTGCGGCGACTGTCGCCGTATTTGTCTGCGGTATTGATGACTTTACTCCATCTGATCTTGAGTGCATCTTCCGCAGTTTTTAGCTTCCGCTTCTGCTTTTTCAGGCTGCGTGCGGTTGCAACGAGCCGTTTGTGGAGGTTCTTCTGCTTCGTGGGCTTGTCCGGCGTAGGGTCGTCCGGAATGCCATTTTCACCGGGGGAGGGATGTTCGGTTTCTCTATCCGGGTTGTCCTGTTGGGACGGTTGCTCTAAGGCATGCTCGTCGTCTACCGGCTCATCCTGCTCTATGGCTGGGTCTTTATCGAGGCGGGGCTTGGGTCGGCGTTTACGCCGACACTTTGATTGTTTTTCGAGAGATCGATCCCTCTTTCCATCCCCGTTTTCCTCGTTGTTGCTTCCTTTAGGGGTATCCACCATGTACACATCGTGAGATGAGGTGGCTTTCCAATGCCCTATAGGCACTGGTTCTTGGTTGTCTCCGGCATCGTCGTCCATACCGACGATGTCTTTGGAGTCGAAGTCGAGCATGTCAGTTAAGTCGACGACAGTGGCTACGAAGTGGGTGGTGGGTGGATTTTGAATTTCTTCATCATCCGAATCCCATCCTTGCTGACCGTAGTCCGGCCAGGGCTCTCCTGATAAAGAGAGAGAGAGACTTTAGCGAATTCAGGATGTCGCCGAAGGGCGAGTGTTGAAAGATGTCTGCGGCGGTGAACTCCATTATCGGCCCAATCGGATTCGATCGACAGGGGCGCGGGGGGCTCGGAGTTTGGAAAGGAATCCGGCTCCTCGGAGTCACGGGCCATGCGGAGCGCGGGGCTGGAGTTCGGCTCGATCACCTTTGAGATCGCAGCCCCTGAGGCAGCGTCCAACCGCTGATCCTCGATCGGCGCAGTAGGCTCCAAATCAATGGTCGGAACCGATGTGTGTGCGGCCTCCAAGGCGCTGTTCGGCGGCAGAGCTATATCATGCCCATCGAGACAGTGCGGCGCGCTTGGCTGTGGCTCGAATCCATCAAAGATCAAGTCCCTGCGGATGTCAGCCGTGTAGTTTAGGCTTCCAAACCTGACCTGATGGCCAGGGGCGTGGCTTTCGATCTTCTCAAGGTGGCCAAGCGACTTGGCCCGCAGTGCGAAGCCGCCGAAGACGAAGATCTGTCCGGGGAGAAAAGTCTCACCCTGGACTGCATCGTTGTTGATGATCGAAGGAGCCATCGGGCCTAAAGGCGACGACACAGAGGAACTCTCAATGAAAGCACCAATGTCGGTGTCAAAACCGGTAGATCTCGGGTAGGGGGTCCTGAACTGTGCGTCTAGGCCAGATGGTAACAGGAGGCAAGGAACATGATGTTTTACCCAGGTTCGGGCCCTCTTGATGGAGGTAAAACCCTACGTCCTGCTTGATTAATATTGATGATATGGGTAGTACAAGAGTAGATCTACCACGAGATCAAGGAGGCTAAACCCTAAAAGCTAGCCTATGGTATGATTGTTGTATGATGAAGTTGTCCTACGGACTAAAACCCTCCGGTTTATATAGACACCGGAGAGGGTTAGGGTTACACAAAGTCGGTTACAATGGTAGGAGATCTTGAATATCCGCATCACCAAGCTTGCCTTCCACGCCAAGGAAAGTCCCATCCGGACACGGGACGAAGTCTTCAATCTTGAATCTTCATAGTCCTGGAGTCCGGCTGAAGGTATAGTCCGGCTACCCGAACACCCCCTAATCCAGGACTCCCTCATAGACCCTATGTGTTTATTTACTTCGCATGTTAGCTTTGTCTCGGTTCAATAAAAAGCAGAGTTGGTGATGATGGTGTGTCTGCCATCCTGCAATATAGGCCGTCCGATCTATATCTAACGGATAGGAAGGAAACTATGACAATTTGCCCGCACTCCTCTCCACATTTGTAGATAAGGCCTTCCCTCCTTCATCCTTTTCTCCCACAAGATCTTGATGTTCCGTGAAACGCACATGCATCTTGCTAGTACTCCTACAATATACTATATTATTGTGAAAGTTCATATACACCGGCCGAGATTAATGCAAACAGATAGATTTTCATTACATTTAGAACTTTTATAGGATAGAAAAATAAAAGAAACTCGACCCTAAACCTATTCTACAGCGGCGACCGACGTCCTCCATCTGCGATCTCCATGTACGAGGTCGGGGTTCAAGACGAAGGTGTGGTCTTCGGTGATGAAGAGTAGAACACGAGAGACGGACCGACCAGTTGTTGGGGAACGTAGTAATTTCAAAAAAATTCCTACGCACACACAAGATCATGGTGATGCATAGCAACAAGAGGGGAGAGTGTGTCCACGTACCCTTGATAACCCACAAGTATAGGGGATCGCAACAGTTTTAGAGGGTAGAGTATTCAACCCAAATTTATTGATTCGACACAAGGGGAGCCAAAGAATATTCTCAAGTATTAGCAGCTGAGTTGTCAATTCAACCACACCTGGATAACTTAATATCTGCAACAAAGTATTTAGTAGCAAAGTAATATGATAGTAGTGGTAACGGTAGCAAAAGGTAACAGTAGCAAAAGTAATGTTTTTGGTATTTTGTAGTGATGATAGCAATAGCAACGGAAAAGTAAATAAGCGAAGAACATATGGAAAACTCGTAGGCAATGGATCAGTGATGGATAATTATACCGGATGCGGTTCATCATGTAATAGTCATAACTTAGGGTGACACAGAACTAGGTCCAGTTCATCAATGTAATGTAGGCATGTATTCCGAATATGGTCATACGTGCTTATGGAAAAAATTGCAAGACATCTTTTGTCCTACCCTCCCGTGGCAGCGGGGTCCTAATGGAAACTAAGGGAGATTAAGGCCTCCTTTTAATAGAGTACCGGAACAAAGCATTAGCACATAGTGAATACATGAACTCCTCAAACTATGGTCATCACCGGTAAGTATCCCGATTATTGTCACTTCGGGGTTAACGGATCATAACACATAATAGATGTCTATAGACTTGCAATATAGGATCAAGAACTCTCATGTATTGATGAAAACATAATAGGTTCAGATCTGAAATCATGGCACTCGGGCCCTAGTGACAAGCATTAAGCATAGCAAAGTCATAGCAACATCAATCTCAGAACATAGTGGATACTAGGGATCAAACCCTAACAAAACTAACTCGATTACATGATAGATCCCATCCAACCCATCACTGTCCAGCAAGCTGATACGTCTCCAGCGTATCTATAATTTTTGATTGCTCCATGCTATATTATCTACTGTTTTGGACATTATTGGGCTTTATTATCCACTTTTATATTATTTTTGGGACTAACCTATTAACCGGAGGCCCAACCCAGAATTGCCGTTTTTTGCCTGTTTTAGGGTTTTGAAGAGAAGGAATATCAAACGGAGTCCAAACGGAATGAAACCTTCGGAAATGTGATTTTCTCATCAGATAAGATACAAGAGACTTGGACCCTCCGTCAAGAAAGCCACGAGGCGGTCACGAGGGTGGAGGGCGCCCCCCCTAGGGCTCGCCACCTGCCTCGTGGGCCCCTTGAAGCTCCACCGACGTACTTCCTCCTCCTATATATATTCACGTACCCCCAAACGATCAGAGACGGAGCCAAAAACCTAATTGCACCGCCGCAACATTCTGTATCCACAAGATCCCATCTTGGGGCCTGTTCCAGAGCTCCGCCGGAGGGGGCATCGATCACAGAGGGCTTCTACATCATCATCCAAGCCTCTCCGATGAAGTGTGAGTAGTTTACTTCAGACCTACGAGTCCATATTTAGTAGCTAGATGACTTCTTCTCTCTTTTTGGATCTCAATACAATGTTCTCCCCCTCTCTCATGGAGATCTATTCGATGTAATCTTCTTTTTGCGGTGTGTTTATTAAGATCGATGAATTGTGGGTTTATGATCAAGTCTATCTATGAATACTATTTGAATCTTCTCTGAATTCTTTTATGTATGATTGGTTATCTTTGCAAGTCTCTTCGAATTATCAGTTTGGTTTGGCCTACTAGATTGGTTGTTCTTGCCATGGGAGAAGTGCTTAGCTTTGGGTTCGATCTTGCGGTGTCCTTTCCCAGTGACAGAAGGGGCAGCAAGGCACGTATTGTATCGTTGCCATCGAGGATACCAAGATGGTTTTTTTATCATATTGCATGAAACTATCCCTCTACATCATGTCATCTTGCTTAAGGTGTTACTCTGTCTTTAACTTAATACTCTAGATGCATGCTGGATAGCGGTCGATGAGTGGAGTAATAGAAGTAGATACAGGCAGGAGTCGGTCTACTTGTCTCGCATGTGATGCCTATATACATGATCATACCTAGATATTCTCATAATTATGCTCAATTCTGTCAATTGCTCAACAGTAATTTGTTCACCCACCGTAGAATACTTATGCTCTTGAGAGAAGCCACTAGTGAAACCTATGGCCCCCGGGTCTCTTTCTCATCATATCAATCTCCATCACTTTATTATTGCTTTGCTTTTACTTTGCTTTTACTTTTTACTTTGCATCTCTATACCAAAAATACCAAAAATATTATTTATCATCTCTATCAGATCTCACTTTAGTAAGTGACCGTGAAGGGATTGACAACCCCTAAGCGCATTGGTTGCGTTGAGCTATTGTTTTTGTGTAGGTACGAGGGACTCGTGCGTAGCCTCCTACTGGATTGATACCTTGGTTCTCAAAAACCGAGGGAAATACTTACGCTACTTTGCTGCATCATCCTCTCCTCTTCGGGGAAATCCAACCCAGTGCTCAAGAGGTAGCACAAGCCTACGATGGAATTACTCACGCACGGTGGTGAGCATCATGAAATTGGTGATGGAGGATGGTTGATGATGACGATGGCGACGGATTCCCCTCTCCGGAGCCCCGAATAGACTCCAGATCAGCCCTCTCGAGAGGTTTTAGGGCTTGGCGGCGGCTCCGTATCGTAAAACGCGATGAATTCTTCTGTCTGATTTTTTTTCTCCCCGAAACCAAATATATAGAGTTGGAGTTGAGGTCGGAGGTAGGGAGCACGCCCTAGGGGGGCAGGCGCGCCCTCCACCCTCGTGGACAGGTGGTGGGCCCCTGGTCTTCATATTTTGCAGGGATTTTTTATTATTTCCGAAAAGATGTTCCGTGAAGTTTCAGGTCATTCCGAGAACTTTTGTTTCTGCACATAAATAACACCATGGCAATTTTGCTGAAAACAACGTCAGTCCGGGTTAGTTCCATTCAAATCATGCAAGTTAGAGTCCAAAACAAGGGCAAAAGTGTTTGGAAAAGTAGATACGATGGAGACGTATCAACTCCCCCAAGCTTAAACCTTTGCTTGTCCTCAAGCAATTCAGTTAACAAACTGAAAGTGATAAAGAAAAACTTTTACAAACTCTATTTGCTCTTGTTGTTGTAAATATGTAAAGCCAACATTGAAGTTTTCAGCAAAGATTATGACTAACCACATTCACAATAACGCTTAGGTCTCAAGTTCACTCATATCAATGGCATAATCAACTAGCGAGCAATAATAATAAATCTCGGATGACAACACTTTCTCAAAACAATCATAATATGATATAACAAGATGGTATCTCGCTAGCCCTTTCTGAGGCCGCAAAACATAAATGCAGAGCACCTTTAAAGATCAAGGACTGACTAGACATTGTAATTCATGGTAAAAGAGATCCAGTCAAGTCATACTCAATGTAAACTAATAATAATGAATGCAAATGACAAGGGTGCTCTCCAACTGGTGCTTTTTAATAAGAGTATGATGACTCAGCATAAAAGTAAATAGATAGGCCCTTCACAGAGGGAATCAGGGATTTGTAGAGGTGCCAGAGCTCGGTTTTGAAATAGAGATGAATAATATTTTGAGTAGTATACTTTCGTTGTCAACATAACAACCAAGAGATGGCGATATCTTCCATGCTACACACATTATAGGCAGTTCCCAAACAGAATGGTAAAGTTTATACTCCCGCTCCACCAACAAGCATCAATCCATGGCTTGCTCGAAACAACGAGTGCCTCCAACTAACAAGAGTCCCAGCGGGAGTTTTGTTTGCAATTATTTTGATTTAGTTTGCATAAAGCATGGGACTGGGCATCCCGGTGACTAGCCACTTTCTCGTGAGTGAGGAGCGGAGTCCACTCCTCTTGAGAATAACCCGCCTAACATGGAAGATACAGATAGCCCTAGTTGATACATGAGCTATTCGAGCATACAAAACAGGATATTTATTTGAAGGTTTAGAGTTTGGCACATACAAGTTTACTTGGAACGGCAGGTAGATACCGTATATAGGTAGGTATAGTGGACTCATCTGGAATAACTTTGGGGTTTATGGGATTGGATGCACAAGCAGTATTCCCGCTTAGTACAGGTGAAGGCTAGCAAAATACTGGGAAGCGACCATCTAGAGAGCGACAACAGTCATGAACATGCATTAAAATTAATCAACACCGAATGCAAGCATGAGTAGGATATAATCCACCATGAGCATAAATATCGTGAAGGCTATGTTGATTTTGTTTCAACTACATGCGTGAACATGCGCCAAGTCAAGTCACTTAAATCATTCAGAGGAGGATACCACCCTATCATACCACATCATAACCATTTTAATAGCATGTTGGCACGCAAGGTAAACCATTATAACTCATAGCTAATCAAGCATGGCACAAGAAACTATGATCTCTAGTTGTCATTGCAAACATGTTTATTCATAATAGGCTGAATCAGGAACAATGAACTAATCATATTTACAAAAACAAAAGAGGTCGAGTTCATACCAGCTTTTCTCATCTCAGTCAGTCCATCATATATCGTCATAACCGCCTTTCACTTGCACGACCGAACGATGTGAATAATAATAATAATAGTGCATGTGCATTGGACTAAGCTGGAATATGCAAGCATTCAATAAATAGGAGAAGACAAGGCAATATGGGCTCTTTTGTTAGATCAACAATAATGCATATAAGAGCCACTTCAACAATTTAATTATGGTCTTCTCCTATTGACCGCCAAAGAAAAGAAAATAAATAAAACTATTTACACGGGAAAGCTCCCAACAAGCAAAAGAAGAACAGGAAATATTTTTGGGTTTTCTTTTTAATTATTACTACAAGCATGGAAAGTAAACTAATTAAAAGCTACAACTAAATTTTTTGGTTTTTCTTAAGGTTTATTAAACACACAAGAAGAAAGCATAAAAAGGAAATAAATGGATGATGCAATGAAAAAGTATGAGCACCGACATCTAGCAATGAGTGTGTGAACATAAATGTAATGTCGGTGAGAAATACATACTCCCCCAAGCTTAGGCTTTTAGCCTAAGTTGGTCTATGGCCATGGCTGGCTTGGCGGATATCCATAATAGTAGTTGGGGTCGTACTGAGATGAAGAAGACTCTGACTGCCACTGGTTGGCAATCATCTCCGTATCCCAATGGTAATTAGACTGTCATGGAGGATTAACTTGTGGTTCCGACTCTGGCTCTACGGCTGGTGCAGGGTTCCGGTAGGCGTGAATGTCCTCCGACGAGGCGAGGTACTGGCCTGCAGATAAATCAAACAAGGAAGGAGCAGGCAAGGTAATAGTCTCCGGATGATGTTTATCAAAGAACAATTTGTATTTAAGCTCCCCTTCCCTGTTCTTTATAATGAAATCATGTGCTACCATACTCTTATAATCTAAATAAACACGAGGTAATTCTTCCTTCTCATAATGCCTAATAAGTATGTTAAAATGTGGGGCTAGGCGTGAAGCATAGATACCACCAAAGATGGGGCCCTTTGTACGGTCCAGACTCAACCATTTAGCAATAATACCGCCCATACTCACAGAGTTATCACAGAATAACCCGTGAAACAAAATAATAATATCAGGAACACTAAGGTTTCCACAGTTTCTGCGACCAATTAAGCAACTACTAGCAAATATTGCAAAGTAGCGTAAAACAGGAAAATGTATGCTAGTGATTCGTGCATCGCAAACCTTCCTCGTTTCCCCTATGGTGATGGTATCAATAAACCCATCCACATCGTCACGATGTGGTTCCTCTATTTTGCCCTCTAAAGGGATCAAACAAACCCGACAAAAATCATAAAGTGACATCTTCTTAACCACATCATATAAATGAAACTCTACTGAATGAGGTGATTCCCTAGGATAATAGTAGAAGTTTTGCACAAAAGTATTGGTGAGTAAGAGATACTGTTCACGTTGGTCGTGGAGGAAGTCGGTGAGGCCTGCATTCTTAGCCAATTCATAAAAATCCTCATAAATCCCGGTGGCTCTCAAGAAATCATCGGGGGGCCATTCACATGGCCTAACCTCCATGGTGCGAGGCAAATTATATTTGGGCTTCTGTGCCTCTTCATTTTGCTTTTCCCTTGAGCTTCGACTCGATGAGCCCCTCAAAAATCTCTTCATCATTTTCTGAAAAATTCTGAAATTTTTAGTAACTTCAAAAATGAAAGTGAACCAAACTCAGTAATATTGATAGCAACTACTCATACAAGTGCCTAGAGCCTATATCATGCATCAAAACTACTTGGAACCATATAAATTTGACATGCAAGCTCAAGAACATGGTCACCTAGGCAGCACAAATTTGCAATGAATAAAGCACTAGAACAAAAACTAATTGGATCAATGGAGGAGTCACATACCAAGGAACAATCTCCCCAAGCAGTTTGTTGATAGGTGCTTTGAGCAAGGAGATCGAAAATGGCAGCAAAATGAGCTTGGACTCAGGTTTGAGCTAGATATTCGTGTTTGTGGGAGGAAGAAGGAGTGTGTGGGTGAAAGGATAAGTGGAGGAGGGCCACCATGGGCCCACGAGACAGGGGGCGCGCCCAGGGGGGTAGGGCGCGCCCCTGACCCTCGTGGCCAGGTGCCAGCTCCTCCTGTTGTGTTCTCAGTGCCAAATATTCTCAAATATTCCAGAAAAAAATCATATTTAAATTTCAGGGCATTTGGAGAACTTTTATTTTTGGGGTATTTTTATATTGCATGGATAAATTAGATAACAGACAGAAAATACTATTTTTATTTTATTTAATATAAATAACAGAAAGTAAAAGTGGGATACAAAAGGTTGTGCCTTCTAGTTTCATCCATCTCATGCTCATCAAAAGGAATCCACTAACAAGGTTGATCAAGTCTTGTTAACGAACTCATTCCGAATAACATGGAACCAGAGAAATTTAAAATAACACTATGTTACCTCAACGGGGATATGCGCATCCCCAATAATAAGAATATCATATTTCTTCTTGACAGTAGGAAGAGGAAATTCAAAACCTCCAAATATAATCGATGGAATTTTTCCAATAGAATTGATACTGTGGCCTTGAGGTTGTTTCCTCGGAAAGTGTACCGTATGCTCATTACCATTAACATGAAAAGTGACATTTCCTTTAGTGCAATCAATAACAGCCCCTGCAGTATTCAAAAAGGTTCTTCCAAGAATAATAGACATACTATCGTCCTTGGAAATATCAAGAATAACAAAGTCCGTTAAAATAGTAACGTTTGCAACTACAACAGGCACATCCTCACAAATACCGACAGGTATAGCAGTTGATTTATCAGCCATTTGCAAAGATATCTCAGCAGGTTTCAACTTATTCAAATCAAGTCTACGATATAAAGAGAGAGGCATAACACTAAAACCGGCTCCAAGATCACATAAAGCAGTTTTAACATAGTTTCTCTTAATGGAGCATGGTATAGTGGGTACTCCTGGATCTCCAACTTTCTTTCGTATTCCACCCTCAAAAGTATAATTAGCAAGCATGGTGGAAATTCAGCTTCTGGTTTCTTTCTTTTATTAGTAACAATATCTTTCATATACTTAGCATAAGGATTTATTTTGAGCATATCAGTTAATCGCATACGCAAAAAGATAGGTCTAATCATTTTAGCAAAGAGCTCAAAATCCTCATCATCCTTTTTCTTGGATGGTTTTGGAGGAAAAGGCATGGGTTTCTGAACCCATGGTTCTCTTTCTTTACCATGTTTCCTAGAAACAAAGTCTTTCATATCATAACGTTGATTCTTTGATTGTGGGTTATCAAGATCAACAGCAGTTTCAATTTCTATATCATTATCATTGCTAGGTTGAGCATCATCATGAACATTATCATTAACATTATCACTAGTTTCAGGTTCATTACCAGATTGTGTTTCAGCATCAGAGATAGAAATATCATTTGAATTCTCAGGTGTTTCAGTAATAGGTTTACTAGAAGCATGCAAAGTCCTATCATTTTTCTTTTTCTTCCTATTAGAAGGACTAGGTGCATCTATATTATCTCTCTGAGAATCTTGCGCAATTCTCTTAGGGTGGCCTTCAGGATACAAAGGTTCCTGAGTCATTCTACCAGTTCTAGTAGCCACTCTAACAACATTATCATTATTCGTACTATTCAATTCATTGAGCAAATCATTTTGAGCTTTAATTACTTGTTCTACTTGAGTGGTAACCATAGAAGCATGTTTACTAATAAGTTTAAGTTCACCTTTGACATTAGGCATATAATCACCTAAGTGCTCAAGCATATTTGAATTGTATTTCAATTGTCTACCAAAATAATCATTAAAGGCTTCTTGCTTGGCCATAAATTTATCAAACTCATCTAAGCATGGGCTAGCAACTTTAGTAAATGGGATTTCAGCTTTATCATATCTATAGAGAGAATTTACCTTTACTACCTGTGTTGGGTTATCAAGACCATGTATATCTTCAATAGGTAATGGATTAAGATCATATGTTTCTTCAACAGGCGGTAAGTTAAGACCATGTATTTCTTCAATAGGAGGTAAATTCTGAACATCTTCGGCTTTAATACCTTTTTCTTTCATAGATTTCTTTGCCTCTTGCATATCTTCAGGACTGAGAAATAGAATACCCCTCTTCTTCGGAGTTGGTTTAGGAATAGGCTCAGGAACTAGCTCAGGAGGTGTCCTATTATTTTCATTTGTCAACATATTATTCAATAGAATTTCAGCTTCATCCGGTGTTCTTTTCCTGAAAACAGAACCAGCACAACTATCTAGGTAATCTCTGGAGGCATCGGTTAGTCCATTATAAAAGATATCAAGTATTTCATTTTTCTTAAGAGGATGATCGGGCAAAGCATTAAGTAACTTGAGAAGCCTCCCCCAAGCTGGTGGGAGACCCTCTTCTTAAATTTGCACAAAATTATATATATCCCTTAAAGCAGCTTGTTTCTTATGAGCAGGGAAATATTTAGCAGAGAAGTAATAAATCATATCCTGGGCACTACGCACACAACCAGAATCAAGAGAATTAAACCATATCTTAGCATCACCCTTTAATGAGAACATAAATATTTTAAGGATATAAAAGTAGCAAGTTCTCTCATCTTTAGTGAACAGGGTGGCAATATCATTTAATTTAGTAAGATGTGCCACAACAGTTTCAGATTCATAGCCATGAAAAGGATTAGATTCAACCAAAGTAATTATATCAGGATCAACAGAGAATTCATAATCCTTATCGGTAACACAGATAGGTGAAGTAGCAAAAGCAGGGTCAGGTTTCATTCTATCATTCAGAGATTGCTGCTTCCATTTAGCTAATAACCTCTTGAGTTCGTATCTATCTTTGCAAGCTAAAATAGCTAAAGAAGCTTCTTTATAAAAAACATAACCCTTAGGAATAACAGGTGAATCTTCATCATCATTTTCATCAGTATTATCAGATTCAATATTTTCATTCTCTCTAGCCCTAGCAAGTTGTTCATCAAGAAATTCACCAAGTGGCACAGTAGTATCAAGCATAGAAGTAGTTTCATGATAAGTATCATGCATAGCAGAAGTGGCATCATCAATAACATGCGACATATCAGAACGGATAGCAGAAGCAGGTTTAGGTGTTGCAAGCTTACTCAAAACAGAAGGTGGATCAAGTGCAGAGCTAGATGTCAGTTCCTTACCTCCCCTCGTAGTTGAGGGATAAATATTGGTTTTTGGATCTCTCAAGTTCTTCATAATGATAAGCAGATATAAATCCCAAGTGACTCAAAGAATAGAGCTATGCTCCTCGGCAACGGTGCCAGAAAATAGTCTTGATAACCCACAAGTATAGGGGATCGCAATAGTTTTCGAGGGTAGAGTATTCAACCCAAATTTATTGATTCGACACAAGGGGAGCCAAAGAATATTCTCAAGTATTAGCAGCTGAGTTGTCAATTCAACCACACCTGGATAACTTAATATCTGCAGCAAAGTATCTAGTAGCGAAGTAATATGATAGTATTGGTAACGATAGCAAAAGGTAACCGTAGC
Source organism: Triticum dicoccoides (assembly GCF_002162155.2). Classification (NCBI taxonomy): domain Eukaryota; kingdom Viridiplantae; phylum Streptophyta; class Magnoliopsida; order Poales; family Poaceae; genus Triticum; species Triticum dicoccoides. The sequence continues at coordinate 175,474,319 of NC_041384.1, forward strand.
AAAAGTAATGTTTTTGGTATTTTGTATTGATGATAGCAATAGCAACATAAAAGTAAATAAGCGAAGAACAATATATGGAAAACTCGTAGGCAATGGATCAATGATTGAGAATTATGCCAGATGCGGTTCATCATGTAACAGTCATAACCTAGGGTGACACAGAACTACCTCCAGTTCATCAATGTAATGTAGGCATGCATTCCGAATATAGTCATACGTGCTTATGGAAAAGAACTTGCATGACATCTTTTTTCCTACCCTCCCGTGGCAGCGGGATCCTAATGGAAACTAAGGGATATTAAGGCCTCCTTTTAATAGAGTACCGGAACAAAGCATTAGCACATAGTGAATACATGAACTCCTCAAACTATGGTCATCACCGGTAAGTATCCCGATTATTGTCACTTTGGGGTTAACGGATCATAACACATAATAGGTGACTATAGACTTGCAAGATAGGATCAAGAACTCTCATATATTGATGAAACATAATAGGTTCAGATCTAAAATCATGGCACTCGAGCCCTAGTGACAAGCATTAAGCATAGCAAAGTCATAGCAACATCAATCTCAGAACATAGTGGATACTAGGGATCAAACCCTAACAAAACTAACTCGATTACATGATAGATCCCATCCAACCCATCACCATCTAGCAAGCCTACGATGGAATTACTCACGCACGGCGGTGAGCATCATGAAATTTGTGATGGAGGATGGTTGATGATGACGATGGGGATGGATTCCCCTCTCCGGAGCCCCGAACAGACTCCAGATCAGCCCTCTCGAGAGGTTTTAGGGCTTGGCGGCGGCTCTGTATCGTAAAACGGGATGAATCCTTCTCTCTGATTTTTTTCTCCCCGAAACCAAATATATAGAGTTGGAGTTGAGGTCAGAGGAGCTCCAGGGGGCCCATGAGGTAGGGGGCGCGCCCCCACCCTTGTGGACAGGTGGTGGGCCCCCTGGTCTTCATCTTTTGTAGGGATTTTTTATTATTTCCGAAAAGATGTTCTATGAAGTTTCAGGTCATTCTGAGAACTTTTGTTTCTGCACATAAATAACACCATGGCAATTCTGCTGAAAACAACGTCAGTCCGAGTTAGTTCCATTCAAATCATGCAAGTTAGAGTTCAAAACAAGGGCAAAAGTGTTTCGAAAAGTAGATACGACGAAGACGTATCAACCCTCCTAGACCGAAAGCGGAAGCGTTATCACAACGCGGTTGATGTAGTCGTACGTCTTCACGATCCGACCGATCCAAGTACCAAACGCATGGCACCTCTGAGTTCAGCACATTCAGCTCGATGACGTCCCACGAACTCCAATCCAGTAGAGCTTCACGGGAGAGTTTCGTCAGCACGACGACGTGATGACGGTGATGATGATGCTACCGACGCAGGGCTTCGCCTAAGCACCGATACGATATGATCGAGGTGGATTATGGTGGAGGGGGGCACCGCACACGGCTGGGAGAGATCAACCGATCAACTTGTGTGTCTAGAGGTGCCCCTGCCCCCGTATATAAAGGAGCAAGGGGGGAGGCCGGCCGGCCCCTGTAGGCGCGCCAGGAGGAGGAGTCCTCCTCCTAGTAGGAGCAAGACTCCCCTCTTTCCTACTCCTACTAGGAGGGGGAAAGGAAGGGGGAATGGGAGAAGGAAAGGGGGTGCCGCCCCCTCTCGTAGTCCAATTGGGACCAGAGGGGGAGGGGCACGCGGCCTGCCCTAGGCCAGCCCTCTCTCTCTCTCTCCACTAAGGCCCATAAGGCCCATTATTTCTCCTGGGGGGTTTCGGTAACCCTCCGGCACTCCGGTTTTCTCCGAAACCAACCGGAACACTTCTGGTGTCCGAATATAGTCGCCAATATATCGATATTTACGTCTCGACCATTTCGAGACTCCTCGTTATGTCCGTGATCATATCTGGGACTCTAAACTACCTTCGGTACATCAAAACACAAAAACTCATAATACAGATCGTCACCGAACTTTAAGCGTGCGGACCCTACGGGTTTGAGAACTATGTAGACATGACCGAGACACGTCTCCGGTCAATAACCAATAGCGGAACCTGGATGCTAATATTGGCTCCCACATATTCTATGAAGATCTTTATCGGTCAAACCGCATAACAACATACGTTGTTCCCTTTGTCATCGGTATGTTACTTGCCCGAGATTCGATCGTCGGTATCTCAATACCTAGTTCAATCTCGTTACCGGCAAGTATCTTTACTCGTTCCGTAATACATCATCTCACAACTAACTCATCAGTTACAATGCTTGCAAGGCTTATAGTGATGTGCATTACCGAGTGGCCCAGAGATACCTCTCCGACAATCGGAGTGACAAATCCTAATCTTGATCTATGCCAACTCAACAAGTACCATCGGAGACACCTGTAGAGAACCTTTATGATCACCCAGTTACGTTGTGACATTTGGTAGCACAGAAAGTGTTCCTCCAATAATCGGGAGTTGCATAACCTCATAGTCATAGGAACATGTATAAGTCATGAAGAAAGCAATAGCAGCAAACTAAACGATCAAGTGCTAAGCTAATGGAATGGGTCAAGTCAACCACTTCATTCTCATAATGATGTGACCCCGTTAATAAAATGACAACTCATGTCTATGCTTATGAAACTTAACCATCTTTGATTAATGAGCTAGTCAAGTAGAGGCATACTAGTGACACTCTGTTTGTCTATGTATTCACACATGTACTAAGTTTCCGGTTAATACAATTCTAGCGTGAATAATAAACATTTATCATGATATGAGGAAATAAATAATAACTTTATTATTGCCTCTAGGGCATATTTCCTTCAGTATCCCACTTGAACTAGAGTCAATAATCTAGATTACACAGTAATGATTCTAACACCCTTGGAGCCTTGGTGCTGATCATGTTTTGCTCCTGAGAGAGGCTTAGTCAATGGGTATGCAACATTCAGATCTGTATGTATCTTGCAAATCTCTATGTCTCCCACCTGGATTGATCGCGGATGGAATTGAAGCATCTCTTGATGTGCTTGGTTCTCTTGTGAAATTTGGATTCCTTTGCCAAGGCAATTGCACCAGTATTGTCACAAAAGATTTTCATTGGACCCGATGCACTAGGTATGACACCTAGATCGGATATGAACTCCTTCATCCAGACTCCTTCATTCGCTGCTTCCGAAGCAGCAATGTACTCCGCTTCACACGTAGATCCCGCCATGACGCTTTGATCAGAACTTCTCCAACTGACAGCTCCACCATTCAATATAAACACGTATCCGGTTTGCGATTTAGAATCGCCCGGATCAGTGTCAAAGCATGCATCAACGTAACCATTTACAATGAGCACTTTGTCACCTCCATAAACGAGAAACATATCCTTAGTCCTTTTCAGGTATTTCAGGATGTTCTTGACCGCTGTCCAGTGATCCATTCCTGGATTACTTTGGTACCTCCCTGTTAAACTAATCGCAAGGCACACATCAGGTCTGGTACACAGCATTGCATACATGATAGAGCCTATGGCTGAAGCATAGGGAACATCTTTCATTTTCTCTCCATCTTCTGCAGTGGTCGGGCATCGAGTCTTACTCAACTTCACATCTTGTAACACAGGCAAGAACCCTTTGTTTGCCTGATCCATTTTGAACTTCTTCAAAATTTTGTCAAGGTATGTGCTTTGTGGAAGTCCAATTAAGCGTCTTGATCTATCTCTATAGATCTTGATGCCCAATATGTAAGCAGCTTCACTGAGGTCTTTCATTGAAAAACTCTTATTCAAATATCCTTTATGCTATCCAGAAATTCTATATCATTTCCAATCAACAATATGTCATACACATATAATATTAGAAATGCTACAGAGCTCCCACTCACTTTCTTGTAAATACAGGCTTCTCCAAAAGTCTATATAAAACCATCACTACAAAAAAATACACTTCCGTGATGATACATGTTTGTCACAGTAGGTCGCTTTTTTTGTCATGCATGCACATCCATGACAAATTTATGACAGAATCAAGATAGTCATACCTGTGCTGTCGTAGAAGTGTTCCATGACATTACCAAAATTATCATCACAGAAGTGTCCACTTCCATGACAATAAATCACGCGTCACAGAAGTGCTTTCGTCAAGGGTGGCCGACACGTGGCATCCACCATAATGGAACGCCGTTAAGCTATCGGGTCGGGTTTTGGATCCAATAACCTGTTAACAGCCCCGACCAATGGGGATTTTCCACGTGTAAAATCATCATTGGCTAGAGGAAACACGTGTCGGCTCATCATTGGGACAGATGTCATCCACTCACTGGACAGAAGGCGCCTATGATATGTCGACACGTGGCACGGCCCAACAGTGGCCCATTCCTGTGAAAAGGCCGACCCATTTGACTTGGTCAAAAGCTGGCGGGTCGGCCGATGGAAAGCATGTTAACGGCCTGTTCGCATATAGCCCATTTACAGCCCACTAACCCAAGACCCGTTACGCCCTATCCGAATTAGGCCCAGTAGCGTCATCTGGGCCGTCCAATATGATTCCAGCCCGTTTTCACTTCTGGCCCATGTATAGCCCATGACGTCTTTCGGCCCATATGAGGCCCTTTGTAACTCTTGTCCCATTAGCGGCCCGTGCTGAAACTGGCCCGTAACGAACAATGTATCACTTTACACCCATTAACGGCCCGTGGTGAAACTGGCCCGTAATGAACAATGTATCACTTTATACCCATTAACGGCCCGTTATTCCGTTGGTCCGTCTCCAGCCCATGTTATCTTTCGGCCTTCTCAGAGCCCATTTATTCTTGGGCTATTTCCAGCATTCGTTTACTTATGGCCCGTTACTGTCATTTTCTGCTTGTGGGCCAAAATTAGCCCGTGGTTACAGTCGGCCCGTTTGTGGTCCGTTAATACGTTGGGCCGTTTTCATAGGATCATCAAATACGGCCTATTAATGATGGCCCGTTATGGTCGGCCCATGAACGGACGATTCCAACTCTAGCCCGTTTACAGCCAGAATGCGGTCTGTTTGGCCCATGTTTGGCCAATCGATCATACGGCCCGTATAAGGCCCATTGATGATACGACCCGTAGAAGGCCCATTGATGATATGGCCCGTAGAAGGCCCATTGTTTCTACGGCCCATAGAAGGCCCACTATTTCTACGGCTGTAGAAGGCCCACTGTTTCTACGGCCCTTAGACGGCCCACTATTTCTATGTCCCGTAGGAGGCCCAGTGTCACTACAGTAAATATTAGCCCATGGTTATTGTGGCCTAGTTTTAAAAAATAGGTTATTGCAACCAGTAGCAAACCGCAGAAAAAGAACTGCATTGACTACAAGCAAACAAATAAACAAGACAACAAGGAAATAAATAAGCAAGGAACTTACACTAGGCTATCACGGCTATTACACATATTACATCCACTGGGCATCAAAGTTCGCCACCAGTGCAAATATAGGGAACATAGCAGCATATAAACGCCGCAGCAAAACAAGTCCAGAACTGAAACCACTTCAGAAGAGCTCAAGAAACAATATCCTGGGTACCCATAATGCTGGCAAGATGCTTAGCAAGCTTATTAAGTTTCTCTTGTTTGGCGCTTAAGTCATCCAGCGCTTGCTGTTGCACCAGAAAGTATGCATCTGAATTCTGCAGGGACTTCCTCAGTCCTTCGGCTTCTTGTCGCATAACATCTGATTGATGTCTTTCAACTTGAAGTTGAGACTCAAGAAGCCGAACTGATTCAGGCAATGAGTTCAAAGAGCTGGTGCCAACAGTGGTAGCCAGTAACTCGAACACTACATCAATACAGGACTTTGGGGTTGTCTCAGTGTCTTCAATATAGTTTTTATCAGCTTTCTTGGAGACCAACAGGGATGTCTCACTATCTTGAACCTTATCTGCATTACTTCCTTTACCATTGCATAACAGGGTACTCTTCTCCAATATTTTATCCGCGTTCTAAAAGAGAAACAAACAAACACATCTTAGGTTTACAATGTATTATATGAAACTCATTTTGGTAAACCAGTTCAGTAGTAAGGTGGACAGGATAACAGCATGAAACAAACATATATCTATGTAGTATGGTCACTGTATGGTCTATATCATTCTAGTTTATGTTGCCAAATCAAGATAGATACAGTTCGAATCATATCTATTTAAGACAAAGCAGCATAGACAGAATATAAGTGTGGGAAACTACATAACAATAACAACACTTGTAATGTGCATGGCATGAGAACATAACTGTTTATTCAATTGAAACTGAAATCAACATAGAGCAAGTTACAACAGCAAACAACCAAACACGTTGAAGAAACAGGTTTAAAACATACCTGTTGCGCCATTGGAGTTTCAATTGCATCCTTCAAATTTGAAATTAGTTGGTATCAGTAAATACAGTGATGCAAGAGCAAAGTAGTATGAACCATAGCTACGGAACCTGACCTGAGAACAATTCTTCTTCTGCTTTAAGCGTTGACTTCGGGTTCAGAGTGGTGGTCGTCGTGATTTGGGCACTGCAGTTGCCTTACTAACTGTTGGGGATATTACTGCTGGGCGTAAACCGGCCTATCTGGGCCGGGTCAACTTCATTAGTAGTTCAAGAGTGCTAAAGCCCAGGAAGATAGATGAGGGCTTAAGGCCCGTAGTCGGTTTAATACTTGTAGCTGTAAACCGGTATTTTTGTATAAACTTGTATTGTAAGTTAGGAATAAGGAGAGACCAACCCGGATACAAATATCGACCGGTGTTGGGACTCTGTGAACCGACGAGCGTCACCTGTGTATATAAGGGGATGACCCGGCGGCGGTTCAAGGACAGACAACAACTCGAGACATAGGTGAAGCTTGTTTGCTCCCTAGTCATCGAAACCCCATCAATTCCATCACATCTAGACATAGGCTTTTACCTTCATCGAAGGGGCCGAACTAGTATAAACTCTCTTGCGTCCCTGTGTCCGCTTTAATCCCTTCAAGCTAACCCGTCGCGATGGCTCCACGACTAAGTCCTTTCTCTAGGGCATCTGCCGTGACAAAACCACGATAGTTGGCGCCCACCGTGGGGCTATCGCATGATGGTTTCAGGTTCTTGGAGGGCCGCTTTAAAGGACTCGAGGGCTATGCTGTAGGCCGGATGACTAAGAGTCGTCGCGGCAAGCTCTACATCGACGACGCAGGCTGGGGCCCCGAGGCCGGCTCAGTTGAGTACGGGTACCGGGCCCCCTTTGGTGGCATTCACGTTTTCATTGGCAAGATTGGTGAACCGGGCCCTGAGCCGGACATCTGCACCGACCTCGTCGAGACGGCTCAGCGTGCACGATCCGCCCGGGTTAAACCGGCCATAAAGCGTGCCTTCATGGGAGTCATCCATGGAGGAAGTTATGAGGATGGATCGGAATCTCGCGGCGAGACCGTCGTTTGTTCCGATGATGAGTCATCGACCGGAGAAACCGAATCTCTTTATCAGCTACAAGACGGCCGGATTGGGGGCTGTTCCGATGGTGAAAGTATTCCGGACCCCTCTGATCTGCCCAACCGGGTTGGAATATTCATGGCTGGCACACAAGCAGCGCTTCATTCTTCGACCGCTGCGGCAACAACCTCTGGTTCAGCAGCGGTGATGGCTGCCGGGGTAGGAGGCCCTGTGCGCCCGCCGGCTCAAGTTCTATCAGAGCTCTTTGATGCATTGGTTGTGCTTATGGCGGAAGCTAATCCGGCGGATCAGGACGTCCACAACGCGGAGATTGCAAAGATAAAGGAACAGATCACCCAGGCCAAGGCGGATCTGGCAGCTGAGGACACCAGGATGGCCACAGAGCGGGCCGCTTTAGATGCACAGGCCTATAGGCTCATGTTGGACCAGAGCGCGTCGCAGGAAGTCATGAGGAGGAAGCACAGATCCTGTTTGCCTCCGGTTTTCGAGGCTAGAGACCTTTTCAACACTCCAGGAGCAAGAACCGGCAATCCGCTGGAGGGAAACCGGGCGGAAGCTCCTGGGACAGGTGCACCGGTTCAGCCTTGTCAGATGGACCCACCTCGTCAAAACACCGTTATACCTCAGGCTGTTTTAACACCTCCGGGTCACTACTCCAACCCGATGGACAATCTCGTTGCCGCTGCTGCATGGCTGGAGGCCATTCCAATTGAAGGTGACTCGCCGCTGGCAGTAGAGACGCGACGGGTCAAGGAGCTTCTGAGGACAGCTTTGGTCCAATAGGAAGCGTACTTGTACAGCCGCGACCGGATCCACTCGACCCCCCGTCCAAGCTGGAGCTATAGCAGACATATGGATGAACCGGCAGTGTCGAGTAATGAACGACGTGGAGCACCCCGTGGCAACAACCCAGCGGGCGGTGCTGATAACACTCAGGAAGTGGTGGACCGGGCCCAAGCACGTAGGGAGGCCGAGTTAGCCGCACAACATCAGGCTCGGCAGCTCACGCCGGTTCACCCAACTATCTCGATCGAACCTGGTGTTACTTCTAGTTCTTTGGGGGTGCCTTGCCTTATCCCCTCTTTACGCAATGTGCGCCTGCCCAAGGATTTCAAAGGCCCGCGCAAGGTACCAAATTACATGGCGGATCAACCTCCAGAGACTTGGGTGGAGAGCTATGAGATGGCCATGGAGATTCTTGATGTGGATGACGCGGCGTGTGCGAAATAATTCACCATGATGCTTGAACGAACAGCCCGTACTTGGTTAAAAAGCTTGCCGGCTAATTCTATCAGTTCATGGGCCCAATTACGAGCCCGGTTTATCAGCAATTTCAAGGATACATGTAAACAACCTATGTCGATAGTGGACTTAGCTGCCTGCGTCCAGGAGGAAGGAGAGTCAAGGACTCATTGGGTGCACCGGGTTTCACAAGTGTTGCACTCATCAGACCGCATCAACGCTGACACCGCAGTATTAACCCTAGAAGGCAACTACCGGTTTGGGCCCCTAAAGCTGAAGTTGGGACGGATGAAGCGTCATTGCACTGACATGGGGACCCTCATGGCTGCTTTGGTGAAATATGCTGATTCTGATAGTACCAAGGATCCCGAATTTGATGATGACAAGACAAGGAAGGGAAAGAGGAACAGCAACTCCAAAGGTCAGCAGCATCACTGGACAGGCAATGGTGGTGGAGGCAAGCGTAAAGCGGATGGTAACATGGACTTTGTGGCTAATACCAACACGCATGACAATGGCCAGCGACGCAAGGGTAAACCGAAAAATCGCAATGGGGCACCCAACCCTAACCCGGACCGCCTAAACTATCCGCTAAGCCAGCCCTGTCCAAGACATGGGACGAAGGAGGTGCCAGCAAACCACCTTTGGAAGGATTGCTTCATTATGCAGGAGTTCAAGAATTCTAATGCTTTCCGATATGATCACGGCTCCGGCGGTGGCTCAGGATCCGGGCCGGGTTACGGTGGAGGAAATTCCGGTTCAGGATTTAATGGTAATCCGGGCGGACATAATGGTCAAAATAGTCAGAACAACCAGGGTGGTTACAACCAACAGCAGCAACAGTCAGGTTACCAGAGCAACCCAAAGCAGTTGAGTAGTGGGCAGTACCATGTCTTCACCACTAGCTTGGACAAGCGAGACCGGAAGGTTCAGAGGTGGGCGGTCAACTCTGTTGAACCGGCCATACCCCGTTATCTACATTGGTCTGAACAGCCAATCATATGGAGCAGAGAGGATCACCCTCCCCAGGTTGATAATCCGGGTCAGTTGGCTCTGGTGGTGGCGCCTCAGGTGGGAGGTTACAAGTTCACCAAGGTGCTCATGGATGGAGGGAGCAGCATTAATATCTTGTACTATGAGACCTTCCGTCGTATGGGACTAACAGATAAAAATCTCAAACCGTCTAATACGGTGTTCCACGGTGTAGTACCTGGAAGATCAGCATATCCGGTTGGTAAGATAGCTCTGGAAGTGGCCTTTGGGGATGATCATGATTCCAGGTCGGAGACATTGACGTTTGAAGTGGTGAAATCCAAAGTCCATATCACGCCCTGTTTGGGCGACCGGCCTACGCCAAGTTTATGGCACGGCCCTGTTATGTGTATTTGCAGCTCAAGATGCCGGGTCACAAGGGGACAATAACGGTTCACGGAAGCCGCAAAATCGCTTTGGAGTGCGAGGAAGGAGATGCGGCCTATGTAGAGTCGGTTTGTGCCACCGAGGAGCTGAAGTATTATAAGGACAATGTTGATCCGGCGGACATGACTCCATTAAAGAAGCCAACTACGGAGCATGATCCGGCCCTGAAGTTCAAATCGGCAGTAGAAACTAAGCTTGTTGACTTTGTACCGGGCGATTCGTCCAAGCAGTTCAGCATCAGTGCTAATTTGGATCCGAAATAGGAAAGCGTGCTCATCGAGTTCATCCGTGAGAATCGGGACATTTTTGCATGGAAGCCCTCTGACATGCCAGGTGTACCGAGGCAACTCGCTGAGCACACCCTCAATGTGGATCCTAAATACAAACCGGTGAAACAGTTCCTCCGCCGGTTTAACGAAGAAAGACGCAAGGCAATTGGAGAAGAGGTAGCCAGGCTCTTAGCAGCTGGCTTTATTGTTGAAGTTTTTCAACCTGAGTGGCTTGCCAATCCGGTGCTGGTCCTTAAGAAAAACGGCACCTGGCGCATGTGTGTGGATTACACAGATCTTAATAAAGCTTGTCCCGCAGATCCTTTTGCCCTCCCCCGTATTGATCAAATTATTGATGCTACGGCGGGTTGTGAGCGTTTAAGTTTTTTGGATGCATATTCTGGCTATCATCAGATCAAAATGGCAGTTAAGGACCAGGAGAAGACGGCATTCATAACTCCCTTTGGAGCCTTCTGCTATGTGTCTATGCCCTTCGGGCTCAAGAGTGCCCAGGCAACTTATCAACGTTGTGTGCAAACTTGTCTACACAAACAGATTGGCCATAATGTACATGCTTACGTGGATGATATCGTGGTTAAATCCAGGGAGAAGGAGACTCTGATGGGTGATTTGAAGGAAACCTTTGATAACCTGAGGACATACAAGATGATGCTTAATCCGGACAAGTGCGTCTTTGGTGTACCGGCGGGCAAGTTATTGGGCTTTCTGGTGTCCAATAGGGGAATTGAGGCTAATCCGGAGAAGATCACAGCCATCACCTCCCTGGCTAAACCGAAGTGTATCAATGATGTTCAACGCCTGGCAGGCCGGATTGCCGCGTTAAGCCGGTTTATCAGTCGTCTTGGTGAGAAGGCAATCCCTTTGTATCAGATGTTGAAGAAGATGGATCAGTTTGTCTGGAGTTCTGCTGCTGATGAAGCGTTTGAGGACTTAAAGCGGCAATTGGCCAATCCGTGTGTGCTCGCCGCTCCCATTGACAAGGAGCCGTTACTGCTATATGTTGCTGCTAATGCTCGGGCGGTCAGCGTGGCTATTGTGGTGGAGGAAAGGAGGCAGGTAAGGAGCATCCGGTTCAACGTCCGGTCTATTATATCAGTGAGGTACTCATTGAGTCCAAGCAAAGGTATCCACATTGGCAGAAGCTGGTGTATGGAGTTTTTATGGCAAGCCGGAAGCTTAAACAATACTTCCAAGGGCATCCAATTACGATGATCAGCTCTGCTCCTTTGGGGGATATCATCCAGAACCGGGAAGCAACTGGCCGGATTGCCAAGTGGGCTATAGAGCTTGGGCCGCATGATTTGAAGTATGTGCCTCGGACGGCGGTTAAGTCTCAAGCACTTGTTGATTTTATCAAAGATTGGACGGAAATGCAAGCACCTGAAGAAAAGCCGGATCACACATATTGGACCATCCATTTTGACGGATCCAGGCAATTGGAAGGCTCGGGGGCTGGAGTCGTATTAACTTCCCCACGAGGTGATACATTTTGTTACGTTCTCCGTTTAATGTTCCCTTGTACTAACAATGCAGCTGAGTATGAAGCCTTGCTCCATGGTCTCCGGATGGCTAAGGAGATGAATCTAAGTCGAGTTAAGTGTTTCGGTGACTCGGACCTCGTGGCTCAGCAAGTGTCCGGCACTTGGGACTCCAAGGACCCACTCATGGCAGCATATCGTCGTGAGGTGGATATTGTTGCAGGTCATTTTAAAGGCTATCAGGTGGACCACATGGACCGGCGGAAAAATGAAGCGGTGGACGCTTTAAGCCGGCTGGGCTCTCAGCGCAAACCGGTCCCGCCCAATGTTTTTCTGGATGTGCTGCACAACCCGTCGGCCAAGATCCCTGGTGAAGCGGATTTGGCTATTCCTGATCCAAAGGCTCAATTGGTGGCAGCTCTTCATGTTATTCCGGATTGGATGCTTCCTTACCTGACGTACAAGAACCGAGGCGAGTTACCCGAGGATGAGACTCTGGCCCGACAGATAATCCGGCGATCCAAGTCCATGACTATTATCAACGGCGAGTTGCGTCATTGCAGTGTGTCAGGAGCATTTCAACGCTGTGTGTCTCCTGAAGAATGCCGTAAAATTTTGCGTGAGATCCACGAAGGAGATTGTGGTCACCACGCCGGTTCAAAATCTCCGGTGGCTAAAGCGTTTCGCCATGGCTTCTATTGGTTAACTGCTCATGCTGATGCGGAGGATCTGGTCAGATGATGTGATGGTTGCCAAAAGTTTTCAACACGTGCTCATGTACCGGCTCAAGAATTGAGAATGATTCCAATTACTTGGCCGTTTGCAACTTGGGGGCTGGATATGGTTGGGCCTTTCAAAAGGTCCAAAGATAAGAAGACCCACCTCCTGGTGGCGGTTGACAAGTTTACAAAGTGGGTGGAGGCAGAACCTGTTAGCAAGTGTGATGCGGCCACGGCGGTTCAGTTCATTAAAAAAGTGATTTTCCGGTTTGGCTTTCCACACAGTATCATCACAGATAATGGTACTAATTTGTCCAAAGGTGCCATGAAGGAGTTCTGCGAACGGGAGCACATCCGGCTCAACGTTTCATCAGTGGCACACCCACAGTCCAATGGTCAAGCAGAAAGAGCTAATCAAGAGATCTTCAGAGGCATCAAGCCCCGGCTCATGGTTCCTTTGCAGAGAACGCCGGGTTATTTGGTAGAAGAATTACCATCTGTGTTATGGAGCATCAATACAACACCCAACAGATCAACAGGATACACACCGTTTTTCATGGTTTATGGAGCGGAGGCAGTTCTCCCCAGTGATATCCGTCATGATTCACCTCGTGTGATGGCTTATATTGAAGCGGACAACGAGACAGCACGACAAGATGCTTTGGACTGGTTGGATGAAGAGCGTGACATAGTAGCCGCCCGATCGGCGATTTACCAACAGGATCTTCGTCATTATCACAGTCGCCGAGTCAGAACCAGAACCTTTCAGGAAGGAGATTTGGTGCTTCGGCTCATCCAAGATCAGACTGATATGCATAAGCTATCCCCACCATGGGAGGGGCCTTTCGTGATCAGCAAGAATCTGCACAACGGGTCATACTATCTGATCGATATTCGAGAACATAAGGACTCACGTACATCAGAGGAGGAGACCAACAGGCCGTGGAACATAGCTCATCTTCGGCCTTACTATACCTGAGCCATTGGCTCTACTTATGTACATATTACGACGATGTATATATTATGATTAAATATAATAAACCGGAACCTCAGCTAAAGCGGGGTATCTGTTCTTTTACATCATGTGTGGTTACACGGAGTTGTTCTAAAGCGGCCTCCGGTTTACCCCTTGAGTTAGCTTTTTAAAAGCATCATGTTACATCACTTGGGGGTTTGGTCGTGTCCGAACCAATACCATACCTCTTGATAGGCGAGAGCCACCAGATCACTTGGGGACTTGGTCACGTCTGAACTAGTCATGCCTCTTGATCGGCCTAAGGCCACAGAATCACTTGGGGGCTTGGTCGAACCCGAACCATTGCCATGCCACTTGATCGGCATAAATGCCACAGTTTCATTTGGGGACCTGGCTGACTAGAACCATAGTTACACCTAACGGGAGCTTGGTCATGTTCGGCCATGGTAACGCCATCTGATCAGCTCAAATAAACCTTTTTTGCAAACAGTTTTGTCATTGCATTTGCTTCACACTTTTCTTTGCAAGATACTTCTTTCTTTTTATGGCGTTCTTTAAACCGACAAAGTTTTCAACCGGTTCATACTGTCAATTGAAGGAACACGGTTCACTTCAATCCAGAGACTATTTGCCCGGTTTGATCTTTTTTGTTAACATCCTCTTATGGAGTAAGACGGTGTTTATCATAACCCGGGACGGTTTACATGGTAAATCGGCGTCATATATATATGGGAGCTGATATCTCCCCCAACAGTGTGGGTTTATAAAACTCCGCTTCAAGATTGGCCGAGCCAACTTCACGTTCAATGATGGCAGGTATTATGTATCTCAAAAATTTGGTCATATACTTAAAAAATTTCGGATGTTTTGATTTCATGTATGCAGACATCATATTCCGCCTGACGGTACAACCGCAGTGGCACTTGAAGATTTTTTATTGCAGAAAGTACTTTGGCAAGTTCATCACCCAAAGGAAGAGCAAATTATGCACGAAGGCATATCAACATCAAAAGTATCAGCTAGCCTATTACGAGGCAACACGGTGCCCACAATAAGATCAATGTTGTTTTTGCAAAGGAGAAGCAGTTTTAAACCAGCTTCTGGTTCAAGCTTGGTCACCAGCCTGGCCTGATGGTTGTGGGTCATCCTGCGCCGCTTCAGCTTCAGTTTCTCTACCCAACGGCTGGAAATCAACAGTTGTCCAGTCGATTCCCTTTAATGCTTGAAAAAAAACTTCATCATGGATCAGCAATGACGGGTCAATATCGGGAGCATAAGTATGCTTACGGATTGGAGGGATAAGATTTTCCGATTCATGAATTGGTGCAGCTATTCGCTTGTTCTGATTGTCATATTGGGCTTGATAATGAGACAAGTCTGCTTCTTCAGCCAATTGACAAGCTAGCGGACGCACCTCCCGGTTTATTGCTCGCAGATCCGCTTCACCAAACTCTGACCCGTCTTCCTTCAAGCTGGGATAGCCCTGAGCCGCTTCAATAGGATCAAAATCCGGCACCCATGCTTTGGCCCGGATTAAGGCATTGATCACACCGGTTCGAGCAGCAGATTTCTTCAGCTCTTCAACCCGGGCAGGAAGCACCGACAGTTTCATCAGAGTGTCTAGGATCAAAGTGGGCGCTGGTTTGTTGTGGGATGCAGTATAGATGATCCACTGTGCACCAGTGTACAGTTGTTCGACCAACGTGTAGGCGGCTTTCAATTTCTTCCGCACATCTGACCCCAAGTGACCAATGCGTGTCCCTGAAATATCGTAAAGGGTTAAACTGGCAGCTTTGTAAGAAGGCCGAGTCAATTCAGAAGTCAAACTGGCTTACCAAAGATAGCAGTGGTCATGGCATGCACGTGCCGCTTTATGCTGGTCAGTTCATCCGCCACCGGTTTTAGTGCAGCCTTGGCATCCTTTGCTCGTTTGATTAAAGCGGACTTTTCAGTGGCCCAATCCGCCCGCTTCTTCTTGAAGCTCTCCTTAAGTTGTTCCATGGCGCTTAAAGCGCTGGCTAATTCCTCTTTTGCTTTGGAGGTTTCAGCTTGTTGGGTTTTCAGGTTTTCTTGAAGATCGGCGACTTGGCTTTCTTTCGTCTTCAGCTCAGCCTGCATGTAGACAATTATATGCTTCAACAAAATGGTACAAGGATTGAAGTACTAACCACATAACAAGTTATGCACTTGGCACTTGGAGGCTAATGCATATTCGATCTTCATCTTTCAATTGCTTACAAAGTCCCAAGATCAATACAAGTATTCAACTTGGCACTTGGGGGCTAATGGCTATTTGCTCGTATATATTCTGATGCGGCAATCTCAATTACTTAAAGTACCGGTTTAACTATGTTAAGTTGAACCGGCCCTTGGGGGCTACATCGGCAAATTCCAAAGCATTAAGATTTATATTAGTAAGTCCCGGTTTGAAAGAAGATTACAAACCGGCCCTTGGGGACTAGGAGAGTCAGCAAGAATTGAAGCATACAAGCAGGAAAGAGCATATGGAAGTTACCTCATATTTATCTTTCATCATATTAACCAGACCGGCTTCATAGTCACGACTGGTATACAGCCGGTTCAGGTAGCCGAAATGGATATCTTGGGCGTTCAGAGCAGCGTAAGTCGCCAGATCAGCATTCCACTTGCCTTTGCTAAAGGAAGCAAATTCTTCCCTGGCAGAATGTTTGGACAAAGCAACAGGATTGCTTGGCTCGATATGGACAGTGCCAGTAATGACAACCTCATCGTCCTTGGTATCGCCGGTTTGCACTGGGGCTATTGGCTTGTTAGTAGGTTTTGCTGGACCGGTGGATTTCTCAATCCGGATGGAGCCTGTGGGCTGATTGACAGGACTTGAGGCATCAGTAGGTCTCTCTTCAGCAATAAGATCGTCGTCTTGCTGCGGTGGATCATTGGGTATATCCTCAGGAATAGCCGTTTGAAGATCTGGTGTCTTGCCCGGTTCAAGGACGGCATCTTCTTCGGCCGCTTTGTCTAGGCGAGCCTTCTTGCTTGGCCTAGGTTTGGCCCTGAAAGGAATAACAAAATCAAATACAGCATATGTTCTAAGGCGATGTGCTGCAAATGTTATGATAAGTATAGCTTACCCAAGCACCGTTTTGAGCGGTGGCAGCTGAGTAGCCGATGACTCGCCAGAAGATGAGTGGGAAGTAACCTGGTAATCGGAGTCAGATGGATTAAGAGGTTGACGAAAGCAGCCCGCTTTAGGACAAGCACTGACAAGCAAATTAGAGACCTCTGAACGGCGTTTCCAAAGCAGACTGTTCGGTAAACCGGTGGAGGTAACTACCTGGCCGCTATGCCGGGTTGTGCGACAAGCTTCGTGCTGTTGGGTCTTCATAAGAAATTTGGGATCCAAATAAGTAAGAGGATGAGAAAATTTAACTTTCCGGTTTGCCTGACGGATTTTTAGTGAAGGCAAAGGTTCTGAATCGGAAGAGAGAATAATTACCTCTGCAGCATCAGCGTGGCTGGCTTCGGCATCATCCTGACAAATATCATCATCAATAAGACGCATCAAAAATAAGCCAAGTGAGTCAAGTTCTACCTCAAGGTCTGGATTATCCACATCATCATCAGGGGCCGTATTAGAGGATGTAGTGGTTCTTTTCCTGTGGGCAGTCTTCTTCACAGCTTTAGTCTTTTGCCGGGTTGCTCTTTCCGGTTTGTCTGGTTTTTCTGGTTTCTCCTGCGGCAGTTTCTTGCTCCAAAACGGATCATTGCCTTGATTACATAGACACTGATATTAAACAATGACCAGATATATCAATAACAGATTCAGCAAAAAGAAAAATCAAAGTCTTACAGCTGGCGGTTTGTTGGTGGCACAGAAGGGAAGCAGGCCGTTTTCAGCACAGATGTGTTCTGGTTCATTCAACATCTTATTCGCAGCCTCTGTGATTTCTTCATTGGTGAGCTGGATTTTGGAATGTCGCAGTGGGTCATCAACACTGCCAGTGTACTCGCACATCAAACCGGAGCACTGACTAAGGGGCAGTATACTCCATGATATCCAACAGCGAACGAGATCAACCCCTGTTAAACCGTTGGCCATAAAGGCTCTGAGCTTCAACAACTGAGGAGCATATTTGCTTCTCTCCTGGGTAGTCAATCTTTGCGGAAAAGGGTGTGTATTGCTGAGCCGCTGCGGACGAAAGCCAGGCAAGGGATTCTCACCGGCAGGGGAGGTGTCTTTGCAATAGAACCATGTCTGATTCCACTCTTTGGGGTGGCTGTGCAGTTTGGCGTGAGGGTATGTGACTTCTTTCCTTTTCTGGATCGCCACGCCACCCAACTCCGTATTGGAGCCGTCAGTAAACTCAGTACGGCGGTTTATATGGAAAAGGTCTCTGAACAACTCCACTGTGGGCTCCTCTTGAAAGAACGCCTCACAAAGCACTTGGAAGTGACACATATTTGTAATAGAGTTGGGGCCAGTGTCTTGTGGATGGAGTTGGAAATCGGCTAAAACATCCCGGTAAAATTTTGAACCGGGCGGCTTAAAGCCCCGGGCTAAGTGATCTACGAAAACAACGACCTCTCCTTCTTGAGGTGTGGGAGGACATTCTTTGCCAGGAGCCCTCAAATGGATGGTATCTTTGCTTCCTAAAGCGCCGATTAGGACTAAATCGTCTAGCTGAGCCTCTGTGATGCGAGAAGGAACCCAATTGCACTCATATACTTGCTTGGCCATGATGAAATCTACAAGGTAGAAGATCCCGGTTCAAAAATGCATTGATCAAGGTACATTGGTATGTGCAATGTTAAACCGGAGACAGATCTATCTAAACCAGAGTTTTATGAAGCAACAACATCTAGCGGTTCAACAAGGGGACTAATGGTATATACCGGTTTGGCAATTTTTCTACAACGTTAAACCGCCTAGTCTAAACATTGAAGCAAATGAGTAAGTTTATAGAAACAGATTTCATAAGATTTCTCTACAGCGATGGATCTGAAGCAAGTTCAGAAAAGAGATAAATATTCAGAGGTCCAAAAGGAGCAGTACCGAATCAATGATCAAAACGTACATATAGATCTATGGTTTTGAGATGCGTAAGTGAAGGCGAAGGTTAAACAACTACCATTGCACAGAATAAAGATTTGCGGATTCATCTAAAGATCTATCGTATGAGCAAGAGGCAGACGATGAACACCGAACAACTGTGAAACCCTAGAGCAGATCTACAGGGGAAAGGATAGAAGATTTATCGGAGCTGAGGAAGACGCGGAAGGTTGCCACGATGCTCTGGTGCGCCCAGGTTGATGCAGCGGCCAAGGTTGAGGCAGAGGTCGACGACGGCGGCGGAGCTCTGAGGCTGGCGACGCAAGGAAGACGAAGAAGAAAGGCACGAAGGGGAGAATAGAAATGACCCTTCGGTCCTATTTATAAGGCAAAAGGACATGTGTCAAGCGCGACAATCAAGGGGCCATGAAACGGAGCTGTCGCCTTGATTTCCGCAGATCTATTAAACAAAGAAGCATAATGGATAGCTTTGTTATGACAGGTGACGTCACTCCGGTTTACATCAATTAGAGAAGATGACATCATGGCGGTTTACCAATGTATGAGAAGATGTTGAAGATGAAGTTTTTGTTAAAGGATTGACATGAACCCGTTCAAATCAATCTGGGGCCTAATGTTGGGGATATTACTGCTGGGCGTAAACCGACCTATTTGGGCCGGGTCAACTTCATCAGTAGTTCAAGAGTGCTAAAGCCCAGGAAGATAGATGAGGGCTTAAGGCCCGTAGTCGGTTTAAGACTTGTAGCTGTAAACCGGTATTTTTGTATAAACTTGTATTGTAAGTTAGGAATAAGGAGAGACCAACCCGGATACGAATATCGACTGGTGTTGGGACTCTGTGAACCGACGGGCGTCACCCGTGTATATAAGGGGACGACTCGGCGGCGGTTCAAGGACAGACAACAACTCGAGACATAGGCGAAGCTTGTTTGCTCCCTAGTCATCGAAACCCCATCAATTCCATCACAACTAGACGTAGGCTTTTACCTTCATCGAAGGGGCCGAACTAGTATAAACTCTCTTGCGTCCCTGTGTCCGCTTTAACCCCTTCAAGCTAACCCGTCACGATGGCTCCACGACTAACTCCTTTCTCTAGGACATCTGCCGTGACAAAACTCGTGTTTGGTGCTCTGTGGTGGAGACGGTGTTGTGTCAACGGGAACTGGGTGTTTATCTGCTGGGGTTGGGGTTAGAAGGGGTGTAGCTAGTTCTCTGTCCAACTGGGTAGGGGTACAATCTGCATGAGTGTGGGTTATGTGTGGTGGGGCTGGTTCTTGGGCAAGTACAACCGTGGTTCTATCTGCATCAACAGGTAGCACGATCTTTTCTGAAGACCGTGTTTGTACTCCCACAGATACTGCCATCACTCCCTCCAATTTAAATGGCTGATAAACAAGAAAAGTAATTGAATGTACAGACATTGTAAGATAGACAGGTGCAATGGATAGTAGGGAAGAAAACAGGGCATGAAATAATTCACATTTATGTTGTCTAAGAAAATAGAATAGCAGGACATAATTTCACATATATGATGGCTAATTAAACAGGATAGCATGACACAATTTCACATGTATGGTGGCTAACTAAACAGGATATAATGACATACTTCAAAATATGATGACTATGTAAATAGGATGACATGATATAACTATACGATGTGTCTATTGAAGTGGTTGGCATGCCATAAATCACAAACATGTCGTCGATGGAAACATGATGGCATGATATAATTCACGGATAGAATGACATAATTTAAATATGATGACTATGTAAACAGGATGAGATGATATAACTATATAATGTCTTTAGAAAATGGGTTGGCATGCCATAATTCAGATATATGCTGTCTATGTAAACATCATTGCATGACATAATTCAAATATATGATTTATATACTAAGGAAGTGAGGAGAGGGCGATCACATATATGATGTGTCAACTAAGGAGATGGCATTCAATATTGTGTATATCATGTAAAAACTAAGCATTGCAATACAAAATATGCATTATATGAGTAATATAACCCTGCCAAGTTTGAGCATACACCTCAGGGGGATAATAGGACTGGTCATCTGCCTCTGAATCCTCCTCTAAAGAGCTATCTATAACCAGCAAGATATCTGCTTCAGCAGGTAGCATTGTCTGCTCTGAAGACCTTGTTTTCACTCCAGATTTCTCCATCACCAATTCAAATGGATGATGCACAGGAAGAGCAGTTGAATATACAAACATTGTCTACAAAAGCAATGAGAAATACAAAAAAAAGGACGACATGATATAATTCACATATATGACACTTGCCTAAACAGCATGGCATTGCATAATTCACATACATAATGCCTTGCAACAAGATAACATTGCATAATTCACATATATAATGTCTTGCAACAAGATGGCATTGCATAATTCACATATATGGTAATTAGACACTAAACAGGT
Organism: Triticum dicoccoides; assembly: GCF_002162155.2. NCBI lineage: Eukaryota > Viridiplantae > Streptophyta > Magnoliopsida > Poales > Poaceae > Triticum > Triticum dicoccoides. The sequence goes on from NC_041384.1 coordinate 175,495,367, forward strand.
GGCATTCACACAAAGCATGTCTAAACTAAGCAAATGACATAGCAATGCAAGATACCATACGCACGATATGAGCAACATAACCCTGCCAAGTTAGGGCATGCACCTCGGGGGGGGGGGGGATATGACTGGTCATCTGTCTCTGAATCCTCCTCTAAGGAGCTATCAGTAACCAGCAAGACATGCGCTTCGTCAGATAGCATTGTCTGCTCTGAAGACCTTGTTTCCACTCCAGATTTTTCCATGACCGTGCCAAATGGCTGATGCACAGGAAGAGTAATTGAATGTACTAAAATTGTTGACAAATTTAATACGTAATAAAAAAATGATGGCATGATATAATTCACATATAAGATGACTGGCTAACCAGGGTGGCATTGCAAAATTCACATATATGATGCCTGGCTAGACAAGATGGCATTGCATGATTCACATATATGATAAAGATACTAAACAGATGGCATTGACACAAACCATGTCTAAACTAAGAAAATGACATCTTTAATGTATACAGTAAGCAATGCAAGGCACCATATGCATGATATTACCAACATCAGCATGCCAAGTTAGAGCGAAGACCTCATGGGGTAAATAGGAGTGGTCTTATCCTTCTGAATCCCCCTCATAACAGTTATCTTCCTCTTGATTACGATCCAAAATGGGTGGAGGGGGGCTGCCTTCGCGCCCACCATGGAACGACGTCTGCATGAAATTTTATTGCCACGCAAGGCTCGTCTCTTTTGCTCTACATGATCAGTTCCATTGTGTACAATACCTGGCATGCATAGGAATAAAACATAGTGAGATTATGTAAGGAGTGCATGCACAAACCCAGAGTGATGGTAGCAAACTGTGGATAGACCCAAACCAATGATAGCAGGCAGATAATAGCTTTAGTTAAAAAATATAGATAATGGCTCCTTTAATGTTTGTTTGAACCCAACATGAAACTCATAGTAGACACCGGAGATTAACCAGATAGTAGACAGATAGTACTGATTGCTGCCCCCATATGTACCCCACAACCATTTAAAAACTCAAGTTTCAGCATTAGTTTGGACCTGACTCAGAGTCTAATAGGTGAACACGACGATAATGTAGCATGTCATCATATGAAAAGATGCATAACATAAGCAGACACGGAAGAGTGCGACCTCTCTTGCGGACCCTTGTAGTCCTCAAGGTCATCTGCTCAGTTGATGATGGTAATGCAGTTGCCGTGGCTGCCGGCGGCGGGGAAGAAGATCTGAGGCGGCGAAAGACAGTCTGGAGAGCGGATCCCTGCTGTGGTGAACCCTTCCGTCGTTGGAGCAGCTGAGCTGGGGTGGAACACAGCGCCGCAGGAGCAGGACAAACCACACAAGGTTTTCTTTAACACATATATGTAACAGAAGTAATTGAGTAAGGGCTTGTTTGAATTTGAGGATTCTAACAATGCAGGGATATGAAATAGACAGGAATAGGATAGGAATGCACGTGCAAAACAGAGAATTTAAAAACACAGGATTTCTGCCAATCTGGGTGTTTGATTCACAACAATTGGAAGATCACAGGATGCAAAAAAGCATGGTGAAATTAAGTCAAACCACAAGAAAATGTACGGTTATAATGCTATTATGCTACTATCTCTTAGTCTTGTGCTTGATGAATAGGAATATGAAAAGGAGGAGAAGTGGAAATTAGAATTCCTACGGTTTTTCTTTCAAGGAGACACTAAAGGAACAAATCCTACAGTTTTCCTTTGCTCCATTCCTTTGCACCAAATTCATGAAAAGTAGTACCATAGGAAACTTTCCAATACCGATGTTTTTCATTCACTTTTCCTTTCAAGCACTGGCGATTCTAGTAGGCAGGCTTGAGCAAGGAAAATCCTACACTAAAAAAATGTTTTTGTGCTACTTCTATTACTTTGGACCCAGGCCACTGCCATACTGGCTCAACTCCCAGGCCCATCGACAAATGCACAGCTCAAACGCGCAAAGATAAATAATGATGGCGTTCAAGAGAGTCCATCACGGATAGCTAAGTTGCCTGGTACCTCACTGCTTGTCATATAGTAGGATAAAATAATCATATTTCCCGTTACTACAAGTGCTCAGTGGACAATATATATAACATGTAGAGTAAAAAAGAGATGCAACAAGTGTACAACCTCTTTGGCAAAGCCATGTCGATCTCAGCGTGATTAGGTTGGCCGGTGAGGATGCTCCGGCTGACTTGGCTGTCGGAGGAGGGGAAGAAGATCTTAGGCGTCTGGAGATGGAGCCCGAGGTACTGCTCCGCTATGATGGAGGGTTTCGTCGTTGGAGCAGCTCCGGTGAGTTGTACGATGCCGAGGCTGAAGCAGGACAAGAGAGACAATGAACAATGTTAACCTGAGTGGAATTCTAATAGCATCTCCAATACATGACGTAAAATACATAAACACAAAGTGCTAGATGTAAAATACATCATCCGCTCATCTCTGAACATAACTATCGAAACTGAATTTAACTGTCGAAAGTGAACTTAACTGTCGAAACTGAACTTAACTGTCGAAACTGAATTTTGCTGTCGAAACTGAATTTTGCTGTCGAAACTGAACGCACTAGCAAGGTGAGGCTACACGTCGGTCGACTGACTTTTTCATCTCTGGTCAGTCGATTTTGCAGCCGTTGGATATGAAATCAAGGGCCTGCGGTTCATCTTCAACCTCCACCCCCCTGAGCTGGCCAAACAACAGCCCCCCGCCGCCCGCGGTCGGTGGTGCACCGCCCCGCCCACCCCAAAAACACTCCCCACCGCCGGTCCGCCACCGCCCCGGCCATCCCTCTAGGCCCCGCCGTGCCGAGCTTTTTCTCCGGTGATCCCCACGCCACCGCCAGCGACCTCCGCCCCCATCCTGAACCCTAAGATAGATAGTGGGGTACCTCTCCGGCGAGCTCCCCTCCGCGCTGCGGCTGGTTCTTCCTTCACTCTGGCGACATCGGAGTGAAGTGTAGCTAAATCGGAGTAGCATTGCAAGCAAGAGCAAGAGTGAGAGCAGCAGCGCGAGCAAGAGCAATAGCAAGAGCAAACCAGGCAGGGGACGAGAGCAAGAGCAGAGCAGCAGCGTGAGCGAGAGCTAAAGCAGCAGCAGGTCCTACTGATGTGGACATTGCCGCCGAGGGAGCGACGCCATGGAGGAAGTGGCCGTGGACGCCGCCGTGGATGGAGCCGCGCCGTGTCGGCTCGGGACCGAGCGCCGGCAGCATCGTGAGATCGAATCAAGAAGAAAATGCGGCGATTAGTGTACAACCTCTTTGGTGGCGCCGATTAGGCTGCAGCTTCATCCGAGGAAACGGTGATGATGATGCTCTTCCGGTGGTGCAGGTGAAGACGGCGGTGTGGGAATGGAGGTGGCGCGAAAGACGAGGGGAACATCGGGGCAGCTCCTTGGAGGTGGAGGACAGTGTGGCTGAACTGGCGGGACGATGAGATCGATGATAGATCCTCATCCGGTACGGTGGATGAGGGACGTCGAGGTGTTGCTGTGGACGACGTCGTCGGGGAAGAGGCTCCGGCTGGGTGGCGGACGGAGCAGGGTGTGGGATTTCGTCGTGGGTTATCGCGGCCTCGGTGTACGAATGGGTGGGCGGATGGGATGGCAGTGGGGAACCATGGCTTAGATACGCGCTTGTCCGAAATGTGGGGTAAGTTACGAGAGTACCCCCACCAATTTGAGGCAGTTCTTTCGGTTCAGGGGTACCACGGGCATTTCATGTGTCGGGATTTCACAGGAGGTGGGAGTTTTCGCGCGCGTTGTAATTTCGGAATAGCAAGGCGCGTGTTGAGATGGAGGGAGTTGTCGGAGCACAACAAGACAAAGATATATCTTAAATATTTCGGGCTAACAAGGCACGGGTTGAAGAGGCGGGAGTTTCCCAGCACGATAGACATAGACGCTAGCTTGAATTTTCGGCATAACAAGGCGCGGCTTGAAATTTCGGAAGAACAAGCTTAACGTGTACCCAAAAAAAGACAATTTGCACCTCAACACGCACAACACACACACAAACACCATTTAGACCAGAGTAAGGTACACGTGCATTGCACGCATGAGATTTGGCAACCAAATTATGAATAAATACCACATTATAGCATGCAAGATTTGAGTCATATATGCATGATGTAGATGTTCGTTTAATTCTTATAGTTCATTTCATTCAAAATCATCTAGTTTTATAAGAAAGCTAATCTATTTTAAGATTCATGGAATTGTGCATCGTAAGACATAAAGTAAAAACAAATAATGGCAAATCATGTCGAAAAACAATTGGGCAATTTTGATACGGAAGATTCTAGAACAAATAAGAAGTGCTTGTGTTTTGATGTTTGTGCATAATGCTTAAGTTCAACCATGGAGTCTTCTAGATTATACATGTGGCTAAATCAGGTGGAATCTAGATGATATCCAACGGCCAGAAGTGCTCAAATTTGCCATCTTTTGACCATCGGATTCGCCTCATCCAACGACCATATTTCAAAGTTAAAGTTACCCGCACACAATATAAAAAATATAAAAATATATAATATATATAGGGGTATAGATATAGATATGTGATGCAAAAGCCGCCCATCATCTCCAATTAGAATAGTGTGTCCATGCACGGATGCGACGTGGCCAAATGATGTCTGCCATCGGTATCTCAAATTCAAATCAGTCTGACCTTGTTCAATGTGTATACATTACAACATGCTCGTTTGCAAACCACACCGCGCAGATCTCCGCTATATTCATGCATGTATGGGTTTCAAACATTAGGATCTCTTATTCAAATATTTGAATTCAACTTTACATTGATTGTGACCTCACCTATTTAGCTATTCTTTTACACCCACACAGTAGTCTTCTCTTTATAATTGTACCACTAACCTTCTCTCGTGCATGCATGCACACACACTACCAGTCGGCATTATCCATCGCACGCATGCAATCTTTCTCTTCAGGTCGGTCTCCCATGAAGGCACACACCAACACACATCCCCCTCTCCATCATACCGAGCATTCTTTATCTCTCACGCGTGCATGCGCAACGATCGATGTTCCTCTATGTATGTGTGTATATAGCTAGGTCTTTCATAGTTTTCCACACAAACCGATCAATCGATATATCTAATGAGGTCTCACCCTCTTTCCCACGGCCACATCGATCAATCTATACCTCTCTATATAGGATTAACATATATAGCTAATACACCCACATTAATAATGTATCCAACGTCCCCCTATCATCATCCATGCCTTCTGCTTCATCTCTCAGACGCGTGCACAATGGCGAAGACAGGGGGCAGTAAGGGCCCTGCCCTCCTCCCTCCTAACACCACTATATATCAAGGCTAATATGAATGTGATCATTAGACAATTGCTGCTAAAAATGGTTTAAGTTCATGAATTGACCCTCCTCGTAAAGGATTAGCAATGCTTGGCCCCCTAGCTCATTTATTTTTCATGGCTCCGCCAGTGCGCGCATCAGCGCACGTGTTCGCCCTCTCTCTCTCTCTAAATATCGATCTCGCACTTGTGCATTCCTTCATAGTATCCCTCCACTCGGCCCCTCGCACCATCTTCTAGCCCCCCACCGGATTTTGCCACATGTACAATCTAGCAGACTCCATGGTTGAACTTAAGCATAATGCACAAACCTCAAAACAACAGTAGTACTCTTTTTCTCTAGAATCTTCCGTATCATAACTGCCCAAACTTTTTTCTAGTTGAATTGCCATTATTTGTTTTTACTTTATGCTTTACAACGCACAATTCCATGAATCATAAAATAGATTAAGGGATTATTTGATTCAAAGGATTCTCAAAAGAATTTTGGAGGATTCTAATCATTAGGAATTTTTCCTATCTTGGTTGTTTGATTCGTAGGTTTGTAAACCATAGGAATTTTTCCATATGATTCATTTGCACTAGATTTCATAGGAAACATCCCATCCACTCAAACCTGTTTGAAAGAATTTTGTGTTTTTTCTATGCACAATCAAACACTCGTACAATCCTGTAGGATTCAAGATGACATTCCACTATAATCCCATGTTTTCCTATTCCCGCGTTCTTAGCTTTTTTATAAAAACTAATTGATTTTGAATGGGATGAACTATAAGAATTAAATGAAGGGCTACATCAGGCATATATGACTCAGAGCTTACATGCTATAGTGTGGTATTTATTCATAATTTGGTTGCAAAATCTGATGCGTGCAATGCACGTGTACCTTACTAGTACTTCGAGTATGTGCAAAACACGTAAATTCGAATACCAATGGCACGCTACACAGTGTCTCTCTTACAGTTTATGAAGCCATGTGGCACATGTGTAGGCGTTGTCGCGACCTCCTTGCGTGGATTGATCACAGTGACGTGCTGCTGGTTCTAGAAGAATGTACTCGTCCTCCCTGAGCCATACTGGCGGTACATGCACAAAGCGAAGATGTGCACGCACGCCATGCACGCACTCATTCCTCGCACGCACACGCGGGTACACGGGCGGATGCAATTTTGTACCAAGATCCACCCCATGTGATAATTTGATGCGTGTAAAGTCGTTCACTTCATTGATGGTCAATTAATACAGCGCATGCGAATTGAGTGGACGTGAGGGCGGAAGAAAGACATTATTACTCCACTGCGCGCATGCGAGTAGTTAAATCATGGGTTGCTAGTAGTACTTCCATTGGCCTCCTTCGTATTTTGTGCCAATTTTTGACAGTAACATAATATTTACGCATTTGAGCAGTGTAGTAGTACTTGAAATTTATGTTCCGCTAAACTCATCGGGAGCCGTTTCGGGCCTCGAAACCAAAACCATCAATTAATCTTTACCTTGTTCCCATCACATCTGAAAGCCTGCTCACACCTACTAGTAGTATGTACCAAACTTGGACGTGTTCCCACTATGCAGGTATTAGTACTAGTGCTAGTACTTAGGTTATTAAAAGGGGAACTACCTAACCGAAAATCACTCTACCTTTCCTCCTCATAAGTGCTTCTTCTTCGTCCGTCGTTGCCATGGCCGGTGAGTAGAGCTCTAGGTAGAGAACTACTCGTAACAAGGGAGCGGCAACCAAGGCTGCAGAAAAAAAGAGAGGGCTCGCCGCCACGCAGAGACCTGGAAAGATCTCTCACGGGCAGGCGATGGCTCCCAGGAGCGCCCTAGCCGCGGAGGCGAACATGCCGAGCTGGCAGAGCTGGAGTCGTTATCACTCGACGACATGCCCGATCAGCTCAATAAGCAGAAGGAGTTCATCCAAGGCTTGATGGAGTTGCTAAAGGAGAGCCTCGACGACATGACCGCTGAGCTCAATCAGCAGGGGGAGTTGAGCGCCGGCTTGGTGATGCTGCTGAAGAAGAGCATTGCCTCGGAGAAGAAGGCGACCGGCAAAATCCTGCAACTTCGGGAGGATAATGCGAAGCTCTGCCACGAGATCGACCTGTTGAAGGAGAAGAATGCCGGCTGGAAGAAGCTGCATGAGAATAGTAGTTCCTCGATGAAGATGCTGCAGGCCCTCACCATGGAACAGAAGGAAGAGTTGGCGAAGCTCCGCATCGAGCACCCGGCTGCTGTCAAGGTACGTAATATGGCCGTGGAACAGATGATGAAGGATCGCGTCGAGAAATGCCGCATCATGGACACAATGATGAAGATGGCGGAGGAGACGCGCAAGGAGATGGAGGTCGTGGAGGCGATGAAGAAGCAGTTACGACTCCGCGGCGAATTAGATCATTTGGGGTGATAATCTTCCTTCTTCTTTTGCTCCTGTGTTTCATCTTTTTCTTCGGGTGTTTCGCCGCACGTGTCACGTTCTCTGCGAGGCATGAATAGAACAATGTTTTTTGAGGGAATGAATAGAACCATGCTAACAATGAGATGACTAGCAAATTAGATCATTTTTATCGCCATATGGCACTGGGCTGCCGTGTTTCGTGCTCCTCCGTCGCAGTACTACTCCAATGGAAAACTTGAGTATACCGCACGGTTCTTTGCTCCTCCTCGATCAGGTCGTCGGCGCATTTATACGAGCAGTCAAATCACAAGGCCCCGCCTTCTAGCAGTAATGAGCCGTCAAATCACAAAGGCCCTCACCTCTCGTGAAACTGACCAAGCTAGACTGCCCCGCCCTCTAGCCTTTTAAAAAATGTATACTTTTGTACAGCAGTAGTATCGATGGATTGCGCCATGGAGCAAAAATTGAAATTAAAAAAAGGTGGTACATATAGAGAGTGCTCGTCGCCAAATTATGCATATAGTACTATTAAAAAGGCTAGTCACAATAATGGTGTCTAGCACAACCCACCCCTCAAATAAAACTAAGAGGGTGCTTGGATACGTTTTAGTCCCATGACTAAAAGTAGTGGGACTAAAACATGCTAGCCTCACCCATGCTTGTATCCAAATACTAAAAAGGCTAAAATCAAGTTAATGAACATTTATTATCCTCCAAACCCTCCAATCCAGAACTCACCTACGTTAAAGGAGAGGAGTTAAATGAGTAGAGAGAGGACTAATCCACATTTTAGTAGGGGTACCCCTGGCTAAAAAAATTTAGTCTCAAGACTAGTTTAGCCCCTCTTTAGTCAGGGGTTCTTGGAACTTTAGCCTCTTAAAGATACTATTTTTAGTCAGACTAAAATAAGTCCCTTGGATCCAAGCACCCTCTAAGCATCCTGGAATTCTTTGACAAAACTAAGCACCCTAAAATTCTTTGACAACTAAACTGCTGGCTGTATGATGTTGGCCATTTATATTGTACGTATATAATGTGAAGAAATGAGTGGTAGTACTATACCAACTAAAAGATGAAATGTAAGAAATACTAGTATGTACGTACTGAAGAGTTAAAGTAACGAGAAGAAACATAACATAGTTCTGCTGGGGGCTCAGCACAACACACCCCTCAAATTAAATTAAGCACACCTGAAATTAAACTTTGCAACTATTCCGGTAGACACTGCATTAGAACCACCATGAGCAACGATACTGCCACCTTACTCGGAGTCCTCGTCCACGTCCTCGACTTCGTCCTTGTCCCTATTCCTCTTGGCCGATAATTCTTTGCTTGAACCGCACACTTGGCTGTTGCTCTTCATCCAACCCTTGTAGATATTGAAGCAAAGGTAGCCATCCATTGCAGCGTAGTGGATGTGGTCTATATCTAGTACATTCCGCTGCCATACATGACGATGAAACGTGTAATGAGGTTTCTCCAGTTTACCGTACGAAGGATGAACCATGGCTCCTGCGAGGGTCAGCATTGAAGGCTGACGAGAGGACACCAGCCGATTCTTCTGGAGGTCGAAGGTGTTGCCTACAACGAGGCCTATCCGATGCAGGACTTCTTTGTTGTTACCAAAGTCTACCGTAATGAATTTGACTAGGTTGCTCTCGAGGAAGTCCTTAAAATCCCGGCACTCAACGTCGGCATGGCATATGTGGTAGACCAAGCATAAGTCATGCACGCAAACCTGGATCACGGCGGGCTTCTTCCTTTCTTCGTCCTTTAGATCCTTCTCTCGTCTCAGATTTGCAGTATTGAGCATATGAAGTATTTTATGAATTCTAGATATCTATTTTTAGCACTTAAAAAAATGTAGTTTCATAGGAGTATAAAAGTGCAGACAATGTGATTCTCAGAGAAGAAACTGCAAGTTCAGTTTCATATAAGAAACTGCAACTTCCAGAGGCAGAGCATTTATATTAACACGGCCTTTTCAAACAGGGTTAACATCATGTTGGAAGTTTTATTCATGGTCGAAAATGGAACTACCAGCCAGTTAACATCATGCTGATCAACATTCATGCATATCACATCTTCATATGATGCACAGTCAAAATGCCCACACAATGTTGAGTGTGCGAAACACAGAGAAAACGAGGGACGCAGTTTTGGCAAGTGTTGGACGTGGTTTTGGGCTTCCCTGTCTAGGCTTTCATTTTTAACATGCGCAACCCACGTCCTCGGATGGGAGGTCCATAGGCCTGTTTGTATTTTCTTAGGGTCGTCATGTATCGACCGGCCTATGGACCTCCCATCCGAGGTTTTATTTTTGGCAGCCCAATTTATGTATTTTTTTGAAGAAAACGCAGAGGTCTGTTCTATTTTTCTATATAAGAATAGGAACGCCAGGTCCAACTTATGTTTCCCTTCTAACTATATTGTATATATTTAAATTATTTTATATGTTGACAGTTTAGTTCACATAATTGGCAAATAGATGACCACTCTCGCGATCCCCTTCGCCCACAGGTAGATGTACAAGATGCATCTCCCACATGTCTACAAAGCCTTCCCGCAGATGCTCCAGCCGCTCGACTCCGTCACGCCGACGGTGCTGCAGGAGACTCGAGGGAGGAGATGGAGGGAGCGGGCGATGCGGATCCGTGACGACACTCTCTCCTGGACCCAGTGCACGCGCGAATGGAGGGAAGTAGAGGAGGAAGCTGCGAGGGAGGAAGCCAAGGAGGGACCGAATCCGTTCTCTCACTCACGCAGGTATGCTCGGATGTGCAAGGATCATGTGGATTGGGAGCTGCTGAATCTAGCCCTGCGGATCTACTTCGAAGGAGATTTCTCGGAGAAGCACAGGATGCCCCACCCCAGTGAGCCGCCGATTGCGTTCGTTCGATGGGCGAAAGGAGAAGTGAATTCAGGAGATCCACGCCGTGCTACGAGATGGGAACGCTTGACTGGACTCTTGCCCACCAGCACGCCACCGGAGCCGGAGCAGGTGGACCCCCTACCTTACCTCTCCCCCAAACCTGCAGAAGATTTAAATTAGGCTTGCAATCTGCTTCAATTGAGCTATCTGGTGGTTATTTCTACTTCCTGAGAGACAACATCTGGCTGGAGGATGAGAAGGAACCAGGAACTCCGATGAATTTCCCCTATCACAATGGGGGGAGCCGGTTGGGCAGTGGTACGGCCCACCTCCGCCCCAAATGGGGGCACAATCTGGGCAGGCTCATGTAATTGCCCAAGATCAATCTGTTGGTGGTTCTGACTCTCAGATCAGTGGGAAATCTCAAGGCAAGAATCAGCAAAAGAAGAGATAGGACACCCAGAAAACTACTCTTGCCCCTGCTTCGGGCCTTATGGCATACTCTGAGGTGATCTGCTACAACTGTGGGGAACCAGGACATCATTTGGATAAATGTGTCAAGCCCAAGAGTTTTTTTATCTACAAAATGGTTACCCATAAAGTTGAGAATTGCCCTGTCAGAAGGAAAACCCACAGTTCTGCTAGATATGTTGGAAGTGCTGCTCCAGGATTATGTCCACCATTGACAGAATTTTCTGTGACACAGAATTAGATAGTTTTTCCCCTTTCTAGTTGTAGAGCTCTGCCCAGATGTGGTAGTGACCACACTCCTTTGCTCTGGGACTCTGGTCTTAACCAAACTCCAAAGAGCAATAGTTTTAAATTTAAAAAGTGGTGGTTGCTTAGAGAAGATTTTACTGAGCTAGTCAGGAAAATCTGGAATGAGCCTACTGGGAGCAGCTGCCCCTAGAAAATTGGCAGATCAAAATCAAGAGATTTAGAAGAACTACCAAAGGGTGGAACTCCAATGAGGAAGCTAATATTAGAAGATACAAAAGGCTTCTCCTCCTTGAGTTTGATTCTCTAGATATTAAGGCGGAAACCACTGACCTCTCTGAGGCTGAGACTAATAGATTAAACTTTGTCCATGGAGAGCTCAAGAAAATTTGGCTTCAAAAAGAAATCAAAGCCAAACAAAGGTCTAGAGATAGGAACATTAAGGAGGGTGATAAAAATACTGCTTACTTCCATGCAGTAGCTAACCAAAGGAGGAGGAAAACCCTCATTCACTCCCTTGATGGCCCTAATGGCCCTGTTACTGAGGTAGATGAGATACTGAAAGTGGCTAGTGATTTCTACAAAGACCTGTTTAAGAAAAAAACCCTTCTGGGTTCTCTCTACAATTTTTTTTCTCTACTTCTGAAAAAGTCTCTCCTACTGAAAATGAGCTGCTAGAAGCCCCTTTTTCAGAGACAGAGGTGAAGGAAGCCATTTTTAGCTCTTATCCTGATGGGGCTCTTGGTCCTGATGGGATTCCCTTCTTGTTTTACTAGCATTTTTGGGACTTGGTGAAAAATGATCTCTTAGATCTTTTCCAAGCCTTTCATAGAGGAGAGTTGGATCCAGCAACTTATTCATGGGGGGTCTGTTGGGGTCAAGTTAAATAACTGTGAAAGTGATTTTTTCCTTGCTGGTAAATGCCTTAGGCAAGGTGACCCCATCTCCCCGCTTTTGTTTAATTTAGTAGTGGACGTTCTTACTAAAATGCTGAGCAAAGCTGCTGATCATAGTCCGATTGCAGGGCTCTGTCCTGAGGTCTGCCCTGGTGGCATCATCTGCCTTCAATATGCAGATGATACCATCCTTTTCTTAGGCAATGACTCCACACATGCTAGCAATCTGAAAACTGTTCTAACCTGGTTTGAACAAGTCGCAGACATGAGAATCGACTACTCTAAAAGTGAACTCATCCCTATCAACATGGATGATCAGGAGTTAGCTGACTTCCTCTCTATTCTAGTCTGTAATAAAGGTAACTTCCCCATTAAATACCTAGGTATCCCTCTCCACTATGATAAATTGAGGAGAGAGGATATCCAACCCCTTCTGGATAAAATCATTAAAAGGATTGCTGGGTGGAGGGGCAAACTTCTCTCTTATAGAGGTAGATTGATCCTCATACAAGCTTGTTTGGCTAGCATTCCAGTGTATCTCCTCTCCTTTTTCAAGTTCCCTAAATGGGCAGTGAACCTCATCAATTCTCAGATGTCTCATTGCTTGTGGAATGATTTTGAGGGAAATAGGAAGCTACACCTTACTAATTGGGCCCTAGTCTCTATGAAATAAGATTTTGGAGGCCTAGGCATACCTAACCAAGAAATTAACATCTGTCTTCTAGGGTCTTGGATTAAAAGATTCTATGAGGAAGACCTGAAACCCTGGAAGCTTCTTATTGCCAATAAATACCTAGGAAATAAACCAAATATTTTGTCCCTTCCTCTAACCCTAAGACCTCTAGATTCTGGAAAGGATTAAAATCTATTATGCATGCTGTGAAATTTGGCTACAGATGGAACATAGGGGATGGGAGCAGAACCAGGTTCTGGGAAGATACTTGGTTTGGCACATCTCCCTAGCAGTCCAATTTTGGCCTATTTACTCTATCGGCAATGAGCTTAACAAAAGTGTCAATGAAGTTTGGGACGGTCAATGCCTAAAACTCTGTTTTAGAAGGAACTTTAGTGATAGTCTCATGGAACAATGGTTCCAGTTGGAGGAAATTGCCAAAAGCATTACCTTTACTGCCGAGACGAATGCCCTAATTTGGCAGCTGGACAATAAGGGGAAGTATTCCTCCAGCTCCCTCTATCATGTTATCAACTTTAGAGGGGTTCAACCCGTGTTTATCCCTGCTGTCTGGAAATTGAGAGTTCCCCCTAAAATTCATGTATTTCTCTGGCTTCTCTCCAAAAACAAATTGATGACTAGGGATAACCTTAGGAAGAGACACATCATCAAACCCTTGATTGTGCTTACTGTTTGGAACAAGAGTCTTGTTCTCACCTATTTTTTGAATGTATAGTTGCTAAACATCTCTGGGCCCACATTGAGGAATATTTATCTAGTCAGATTGGCTCATCCTTCGAATCTGTCGCCAGATTCTGGATTGCTACCAAAAAGTGCTCAGTTTTAAACACTGTTAGCTCAGCTGTCCTTTGGTGCCTCTGGAAATATAGAAATGCTATGATTTTCTATAACACCTCCCGGATTTCCATTCCGCGGGTCTTGAGGTTGATCAGAACATGGTGAGGAACTGGGAGATTCTCTCCTCCGGATCGGACAAGGACAAGTTGATGAGCTTCGTGGAAACCCTAACAAGATCCCTCCAGACACTGTTGGCGATCACTTGTGGCTGAACAAGGCTCGACTTGCTCTGGGGCTGGACCCGTGGGCTCGTCTCAAGATCTCTGATGAAGATGATGGGCACCTGGCGCCGAAAAAGAGGGACATCCACCATGCTACGCCTTCCAGCCCGATGTCTCCACTTGCTTACTGGTCGCCGCAGGCTGACACGGCCCCTCGGCTGAAGACCATGAAGGCTTCGCTAGACCCTCCTTGTGTCATTTGAGTGCTCTATCCGCTCTGCCTTCGGCACTGCTCGGGTGATTTGTGTTATTCAGAGAACTTGTTCATCCACCCCCTAGTTTGTAGCTTTTCTACCTTTGCTTTCGAACTGCTCTTTGAGCTGCTGTATCAGAATATGTTGTGGTTTCGTTCTCAGCAATGGAACTGGGGAGATGCTCCCTGTTTTTCTAAAAAAAATTATTTTATATGTTATTATATAAAGCTTGGTAAGACTGTAAATTTTAGGACGAATGTAATAATATCACTTATTATTTAAATATATTTATAACAAAATGCTCAGCCCCTTTTTATTTTTTGATATCATTGCTGGCCCAACCCAACATTATAATTAGAATCAGCCCAGCAAAATCATGTATTTCGAGAAAGTGCAAATGGGCTATAATTTTTTAGGAAATAAAATAAACGGGCTGCATGGACGCTACATTATTTGTTCACCCTGCCCAGCTAATGGCTGTAATTCAAAAAAAGATCAAATTGACTGTAAATTCTACTGCGCAAAAAAGACTGTAAATTCTGAAAAATGGGTTGAATACGTGCCACATTTTTGGAGGCTGAAATGTGGGCAATAGGTTGAAGCCAATGCAAGTCGTTGTCAATTTAGTTAACAAATGATTCTGACATGTTAGCCGTTGGATTTACATCCAACGACCGGCATCCATCTTCAATCTCTCGTCTTCTTCCTCCAGCACCGCCGGGACCACCTCCTGCCTCTTGCTGCTAGCAGCTCTGCTTAGCACGCTTCGCTATGAAGCGCTACTCCACCGTTGGCCAGGCCATCCGTCCACCCCTCCACACCTCCTGTTCTTCTCCACCGACTGCCAAACCACACCGCACTAGAACCAGTTAACCCTCGTACACCTCTATGTCTGTGACTCTACTCCCGCGTCTTCCCATCTCCGGCTCGTTGCTGTCCGGGGCCTCGCCGTCGTCCACCACCTTGGATGCGCTCGGCGCGGCGTGGTTAATGTGGTCAACGAACGACACCATCGGAAGTAGACTGTGCGTGGAGAGGCTGACAACTGGGTCCACGGCCGTACACAAGGAAATGCCTCCTTATTACGCGCAAAATAATGATTCCTCCACCTGGCATCTGGGACCCACCGGAAGGGCCTCTATATTTCGCGAAATAAAGTGCCCCGCGCTGACATGTCGGACCCACCAGCTATCTTCGCACGCAAGGAAGTGCCTCCTTATTACACACAAAAAAATGAATATTCCCCCTGCCAGCTGGAACCCAGCATAGTGGGAGGCTGACTTGTGGGCCTACCAAGTTGACAGGGACGGAGGGCTTTGTCAACTTAGTCAATATGAACGATTCTAGCTCATGTTACAGTACGATATTCATCCAACGGCCATAGTGCTTCAACCTCTGGTCTTCTTGCTCCAGCCGCCCAAACCAGCGCCGGTCGTGCCGCGTGCTCCTGCCTCCCGTGGCCGGCGGTGATGCCGCGGAGGCCTCACCGCCCCCTACTACTCCCACCGCTGGCCAGGCCATCCCTCTACTCACCCACACCCCTGTTATTCTGCGGCGACAGCAGCCTCACACTGCAGCTGAACTAGTGAACCCACATACTCCTCTTCGCGTGGGCATCCACTATTGCGTCTTCCCCGGCTCCGAGTCGTCCCCTTCCTAGTCCTTGCCGTCGTCCACCGCCCTGGTGCTCTCGGCGCAGCGTGGTCAACGTGGTCAACGACCGACTTCCATCAGAAGAGTATTGTATGTGGAGAGGCTGACAGCTGGGTCCACGACAGCCGCAAGGAAGTGCCTCCTTATTACGTGGAAAATAATTATTCCTCCACCTGACAACGGGGACCCATCGGATGGGCCACCAGTATTTTGCGAAAAAAATCGTTTCCCCCTGACTGCTGGGACCCACCGGACGGGCCACCGTACTTCGTGAAAAAAATGTTCCCCCCACTGTCAGCTTGGACCCACCGGAAGTGCCTCCTTATTATGCACAAAAAAATGAATACTCCCCCGGCTAGCTGGGACCCACCTTGCTGGGAGGCTGACTTGTGGGCCTACTAAGTTGACGGGGACGAAGGGCTTTGTCAACTTAGTCAATATGAACGATTCTAGCTCTAGTGACCGTACGATGTCCGTCCAACGGTCGTAGTGCTTCTTCAACCTCTGGTCTTCTTGCTCCAGCCGCCCAAAGCAGCGCCGGTCTGCCTCCCGTGGCCGGCTATGCTGCCGCAGAGGCCTCACCGCCCCCTACTATTCCCACCGCTGGCCAGGCCCTGCAGCGACAGCAGCCTCACACGGCAGCCGAACCAGTGAACCCTCGTAGTCCTCTCTGCGCGGGCTTCCACTGCCGTGTCGTCCCCTTCCTAGGCCTCGCCGTCGTCCACCGCTGTGGTGCTCTCCGCGCGGCGTGGTCAACGTGGTCAAGGAACGACTTCCATCGGAAGAGTATTGTACGTGGAGAGGCTGACAGCTGGGTCCACGGCCACAACCCAGTTTTTTTGTGATTTGCCAAGTAAGTCACTTTGGCACGCCTGTTGGGCTGCAAATCTTTCAAGACGAGGAGAGCTTTTATTCGGCTGGCCGAGAAAATGGCCCATCAGTAATGAGCAATGGGTTATACATTTTTAAAACACATCAAACCGGCAATTAGTTTCAAATATCTTTTTTTTCATTTCAAGATTTTAAATTACATTAATTTTTATGCATGGAGAATTTGTTGGATTTTATATTGATATACATTTATTTTTAAAATCAGTTTGAATGTGAGTCGAAATTTTGGGATTAAAAACAGTTCGGACCGCACCGAAATATGCAAAATTTCGTATAATTTTTTAGCCGTTGCCACAATATGGGCTGTAATGCTAACAAAAAGAATATGGGCTCCAAAAAAACCTTAAGAATTAGCAAATGGGCTGTAAATTATTAGAAATAATGGCAGATGGGTTGTATGTTGTTTTCCACAGATTTGAGGCTTTCCTAAAAAAAGGTTGACGCACAAGCACTAACTGTTGGATGTCCATCCAACGACCGTCGTGCTTCTTCAATCTCTACTCTTCCTGCTCCAGCCGCTCAAACAAGTGCCGGTGGGACTGCCTGCTCCCTCCTCCTCATGGCCGGTTGTGCTGCCGCGCAGGCCTCACCGCCCGACCGTACTCCCATCGCTGGCCTAGCCATCCCTCTACTCACCCACACCTGCTGTTATTCTTCAGTGACGGCAGACGAACCAGTAAACCCTCATAGAGTTGTACTCCCCTCCATGTGAGAAACAACTGCCGAGTCTTCCTTGCCTCCGTGTCGTCCCCTTCCTAGGCCTCACCGTCGCCCACCGCCCTGGTGCTCTCGGCGCGGCATGGTCAACGTGGTGAAGGAACGACTTCCATCGGACGTGGAATGTACGTGGAGAGGCTGACAGCTGGGTCCACGGCCGCAGCAAGGAAGTGCCTCCTTATTACGCGGAAAATAATGATTCCTCCACCTGACAGCTGGGACCCACTGGACGGGCCACTGTATTTCGCGAAAAAACGTTTCCCTCTGACTGTTGGGACCCACCAGCTACATCTTCGCACGCAAGGAAGTGCGTCCGGGCAAAAAAACTGATTCGCCCCCTAACTGCTGGGACCCACCAGCTACATCTTCGCAGGCAAGGAAGTGCCTGACAGTCAGGACCCACCTGGTCGAAGCGTACGTAGCGTTGTCATTCTGGTCACGAACGTGTACGTACATACTGGTCGATGTAGAGGCGCGCATGTGTCGTAGTAGAGGCGCGCATGTGTCGTAGTAGAGGCGCGCACGTAGCATTTACACGTACGTACAGCGGCCAGGGTGCAAGAAAGAAAATACGGCCACATATGTGTACATACGGGCGGGGTCTCGAACGCCTACTCGCGCATACGTACGGCCAGGGCTCGTGTACATGGCTGGGTCGGAATGGAGAAACAGTGTCGTTGTCGTGTTCATGGGGAGGAAACGGAATGCGTCATGTTCATGGGGAGGCAATGGAATGCGTCGTGTTCATCGGGAGGTCTTGGACAGAACAGGCGATGGAAACGAGGCCTAGCGTACTGCAGAACGGAGGAAATGGCCTTGTGTTCGACCGGCCACGTTCGAAACGGGATCCTGTTCACCGGGAGGGGTCTGGCGTACCGCAAAACGGAGGAAACAGACCTCCTACGGTCGAAATGGGGGTCCTATTGATCGGGAGGGTGTGGCGTACCGCAAAACGGACGAAACAGACTTGTGTTGGAGCGCTATGGTCGAAACGGGGGTCCTGTTCATCGGGAGGGGTGTGGCGTACCGCAAAACGGGACTCCACGGGATACTATTCATCTCCACCGTTGACCCCCTCTAGCCTCCACGGGCTCCTGTTCATCCAGCCTCCACGGGCTCCTGTTCATCCAGCCTCCACGGGCTCCTGTTCATCCAACCTCCACTGCGCGCTACTCCACCGGCTACTGTTCAACCACCCCTCCACCGTCTACTGTTAATCCAGCCCTCCACACCACGGGGTCCTGTTCAACCACCCCTCCACGGGCACCCTTCCACCGTCTACTGTTCATCCAGCCCTCCACACCACGGAGTCCTGTTCAACCACCCCTCCACGGGCACCCCTCCACCGTCTACTGTTCATC
>NC_041384.1:175514687-175530172 GCF_002162155.2 Triticum dicoccoides
GCTCACTGTTCATCCCATCGATCAGCTTCAGTTAGCAGCAGTAACGAAGGAATCGCTCGATCGGGTTCAGTTAACAGCCATCGATCAATCACTCGGGTTCAGTAACGCGTAGCCTGCAGTGCAATCGCTCGGGTTCAGTTAGAGCCCAACGCCTCGCTCGGGTTCAGTTAGAGCCAATGCCTCGCACACACGCGCGTACGTGTACGAGAGAAACGCGCATCGCTCGGCCCCTGACCTCCCACCGTAACCGGGAACTCCCCGAAATTTTTCTCCCACTCGCTTCTACCACGGGTTTTTTCCATCATGGACGGCCCAAAGAATGTCATGCACCTGCGTCTCCGGCCCGCCCAGGACGAAAAGCCCATTTTCTGTCATGATTTTTTGTCATAGAAGTAGGAGCCCACCACATATATGATGATACCGGGTTTTGTCACAATTATCATCATAGAAGTGTCATATGTATGACAGAATTTTTTTCGTTCGGCCCAAAATGTCACGGATGTGTATTTTTTGTAGTGCATATGCTTTGATCACACTATCAAAACGTTTATTCCAACTCCGAGAGGCTTGCACCAGTCCATAAATGGATCGCTGGAGCTTGTACACTTTGTTAGCACCCTTTGGATCAATAAAACCTTCAGGTTGCATCATATACAACTCTTCTTCCAGAAATCCATTCAGGAATGCAGTCTTTACATCCATTTGCCAAATTTCATAATCATAAAATGCGGCAATAGCTAACAATATTCGGACGGACTTAAGCATCGCTACGGGTGAGAAGGTCTCATCGTAGTCAACTCCTTGAACTTGTCGAAAATCTTTCGCAACAAGTCGAGCTTTGTAGACAGTAACATTACCATCATTGTCTGTCTTCTTCTTGAAAATCCATTTATTCTCGATGGCTTGGCGATCATCGGGCAAGTCAACCAAAGTCCACACATTCTTCTCATACATGGATCCCATCTCAGATTTCATGGCTTCTAACCATTTTGCGGAATCTGGGCTCATCATCGCTTCCTCATAGTTCGTAGGTTCGTCATGGTCTAGTAACATGACCTCCAGAACAGGATTACCATACCACTCTAGTGCGGATCTTACTCTGGTTGACCTACGAGGTTCGGTAGTAATTCGATCTGAAGTTTCATGATCATCATCATTAGCTTCCTCACTAATTGGTGTAGGTGTCACAGGAGCCGGTCTCTGTGATGAACTACTTTCCAATAAGGGAGTAGGTACAGTTACCTCATCAAATTCTACTTTCCTCCCACTCACTTCTTTCGAGAGAAACTCCTTCTCTAGAAAGGATCCATTCTTAGCAACAAAAGTCTTGCCTTCGGATCTGTGATAGAAGATGTACCCAACTGTTTCTTTTGGGTATCCTATGAAGACACATTTCTCCGATTTGGGTTAGAGCTTATCGGGTTGAAGCTTTTTTACATAAGCGTCGCAGCCCCGAACTTTAAGAAACGACAACTTTGGTTTCTTGCCAAACCACAGTTCATAAGGAGTCGTCTCAACGGACTTAGATGGTGCCCTATTTAACATGAATGCAGCCGTCTCTAAAGCATAACCCCAAAATGATAGCGGTAAATCAGTAAGAGACATCATAGATCGCACCATATCTAGTAAAGTACGATTATGACATTCAGACACAACATTACACTGTGATGTTCCGGGTGGCGTGAGTTGTGAAACTATTCCGCATTGTTTCAAATGAAGACTAAACCCATAACTCAAATATTCTCCTCCACGATCAGATCATAGGAATTTTATTTTCTTGTTATGATGGTTTTTGTAACACCCCAAAAATTTAACCATGATTTATTAATTAAAATTTTGCCATAGTAAATTATTTTTTTTCTGGATTTTCTTTTGATTCAGAACCACTCTTTTCTCCTGAATTGTGGAGTTTTCACCCCAAGTGAAAACTTTCCAAAAATATTGTTGGATTTGTATACCTTCTCATGAAACATTCCTTTTATCAGTGGAATTATGTATATAATTATTTATTATTATTTTTCCTGAGCTTTATTTCTTTAAAAATGGGTTTTCATAAGTCTAAGAGCCTCTTTTGCAATACAACCTATATAAATATTTCTTTAAAAATTCCACCAAAATTTGGGGATGTTAGTAGTAGTGTATAATTCAACTTTATGCAAAAACCCATTGGTGTTCTTTGAAAAATTTGAGCAAACCATCCTCATCTTCATTCTGGTCCAGTTTGGTGATTTATACTGCAACCATATTTTATCTTGCTCTTATTGCCTTGGGATTTGTCCTGCTTGAAGTACACCCTACCAAACCCTTAAGTCCAGGATTTGGGAACCATTTGAAGATTTTAAGCACATGCAATAATGCCCTTTTATTTTCTGTCCAGATTTGGTTTTCTCAAAAACTTGCACTAGGAAGTTTTTGTTTTTGTCAAACTAACCTTGCCACCATCACCTACATCTAAAGAGACTCTGATCTAGAGATTTTGGCCACCAGAAGAGATCCCCAGATGCCCATGGCATTCTGTCGAGCACCTTGTGTGCATGGCCAGTTTTGGTATACTATTTAGTTTACATTGTGAACTTGATCCCCTAACCCAGCAGCCATGTCCAGTAATCTCCTAGCCGCCTCTCAACTTATTCTGTTAATTTGCATTGTCACCCAAGCCCTCTAGGCCACCCTGGCATTCCATCGAGCACATGGCGCGTGTGCTCTGGGCGCACCCAGAGCACATGTTTTGCACGCGCGCGCAACCAAGCCGCCGCGTTCGCTTACCCCGCGCCCTGGCCTTTGCTCGCCTGCAGAGCCACGCCCATCCTCAACCGCTCACCAGAACCATCCAAGTCGCCCCTGGCGCCCTACAACGCCGCCGTCAGAGCCCCCTTGGTGGCACACCGGCGTCCGCAGCACGCTCCTGCCCTGGCCGACACCGCCCCAACCACCCTTGCCCGCCAGCTGCCCCTGGAACAGCTCAAGCTCATCCACTTGCCCTGCCAGACCCCGCCAGCCATCGCCACACGCCCCTGGCTACAGAACGGCGGTTCGCCGTTCCTATCCACTGCCACCGTCGAACCAACCTCGACTGCCTATAAAAGGAGCCCCCGAGCTTGTCCAGACCCTCAGGCAACCTCAGGCCATCTCCCTAGCGCTCCCACAGCCAGCAATCGACGGAGGGAGGCCGTCTTCCTCATCTCCAGCCAGTTCGGCCGCCGCCACGCTCCGGTGTCGTACGTCGCGAGCAGAGCCTCCCCTGTCCTTCCAGCGCCACTGTCCGGCTCCCCTAGACCGTGCGTAGCCACCCAACACCCCAGCCTCAACCGGGAGCCACCGTAGCCCAAGCCCCCAATTGTTCCTGAAACCACCGTCCACCGCGGAGCTCGCCACCGGCGACCCCCTCCACCCCCGCTAGCCTATCGACCACTGGGAGGGCCGCCCTGGACCAGCGGATCCACCCCGCCCTCAGAATCCCACAGGGAGCCGCCGTTCGTCGGCGGCAATCGCTGGAGCCCCGCCACCGCTCGGCCAGAGGAAAAGGAGGCACGGCCAACTGGTCAAACCTGACCAGTGGGCCCAAGGGACCCACTGTCAGTGACTCACGAGTCAACCCGCGCTGGCTTAAGTGGAAATGTATTCCACCGAATACGCCTTCGCTAGGGGAAAGCGTAAGCCCATGAACTGTTTTCTTTTTCTGTTTTTTTTATGAAAAACAGAGTTTTGACTAAACTTTGACTGGCTATAACTTTTTAAATATAAGTCTAATTGGTTTGATTCTTTTTCTGTTGTTCCTCAAATTTTGTCTAGTTTATTTTCATATTTATTTGAAAATTTTCTGAACAACTCTTTTGTACTGTTTTGAAACTATGTGTTGATTTGAAAAAATTTCTTAAATAGGATTTTGGAGAGGGAAACAACTTTCAAAAAGTGCACCCCACTTACATACTCTTGAAGGCTAGCATTCTGAACCCTGGCATAATATTGTTGTGTGTTGTGTGATACGGTTACAACACCACCTTAACACGAAGTATTCATTATTTTATGTGATGACATGATCATACTCATGAGTGCATAATGAAGATTCCTTGCTGTTGGAATTTGATATGCTTGTGATAGTAATCACCCTCGTATGCCTTTCATGCCTACCGGAAGGAGTCCAGGAAAGTCTCTGTCTTGGGTAGACATGAGCTTGTCTGTAGTTCTTCGTCGAGACAGTTATGTCCGGTGAGGCATGGTGAGGTATGATGAGTGGTGATTCTGTCTGATTGGTGTGAAATATATTTCTTATGCTTATCATGCAGGAAATGCTTTAACCTCCTGAGTTGACCATAGGTCGAGTCTTGTTCCAGTAACCCCCATACTTTTTTCGTACAACCACTTGTCCCTGCCGCAGGTAGGGTACGGTTCAGTAAGTTGTCAACCCCTTCCTAGCACACACCGTACAGAGAGGCCATGGTGGAAGATACCGGTTGCATCCGGTAGGCATGCCACCTGGTCCGGGGCATGGGTTTTTCCGGTTGGAGCCGAGGGGGTAGCTCCCCTAGTTTGCATGCGTTATAAATTTTGTGATCCCATGCTAGTCGAGGTTGTAGCCTCCCCACTTAGAGTTTCGCTTAACAGGTGTTGTGGGTGATTCCAGACACCGGTAAGTTAGGCTGGTGTGTGCGGTCAGGTGTGTTTTCAATTAAAAGACCATAGACGGAATTAGTCCCGATGGACTAAACGAATCCGTTACTCGTGGGTAAAGAGTACACCCTCGGCTGAGATTATATCTATTCGAATAGTTGTGTCCATGGTTAAGGACTACAGTCTGGGATGGGTCAAGTGTCAGTCTTAGTGTCGGTCTTCGGAGGAAAAATTGCTAAACCAGAACATGGATCATGACTTGTGACTCATGATGATTATGATTACTATTATTATGGACTAACCATTTACATTATTTGAATTATTGAGTATCCCTCAGACGGTTCTACCTCCTGGATATTCACTGTGATTATTCACTTATAAGCCCTTCATGTGGTGTCGCTCAGACGCCCGACTGTGGCATGCTTGTTATTTAAAATGCTTATAAGCCCTTTATGTGGTGTCGCTCAGACGCCCGACTGTGGCATGCTTGTTATTTAAATTATTTATAAGCCCTTTATGTGGCGTCAGACAAACGCCCGACTGTGGCAGGCTTGTTATTTCTTTTATTTATAAGCCCTTTATGTGGTGTCGCTCAGACGCCCGACTGTGGCATGCTTTATATTATTATCCTTTTGAGGCATCGCTTCAGACACTTGATCGGTGCATTCTATTTCTACTCCCTTATTGCATATCCATGTTGTATATGAATAACCTGCTTGCGTGCATCATGCATTTCTATTTTGTGACTGATGTTGTGACCATAGAATATTTCAGAGCATGATTATCATTTGTTATATTATACCTATGTTCGTAATGTTTGTGAGTACATTCAAAGTACTCACTGGCTTGTCCCTGGCTATTGTCTTGGCCAGATTTCTTGCATGGAGAGGAGCGTTGCGATGATAGCCTCAGAACCTACACAATGGTGATAGCAGCCTCGTTAAGATAAGAGTTATCCAGGTCAGCTGTTCCTATGGGAAATGGAGTCCCATAGACACTGATGAACCACAAACCACTTCTGCCAGTAGCTACTAGAAACCTTGTGTTATATACATAGGCTAGAATGGTCTTGTACTACATATTTTGTATTTTGCTTGGAATTTCTGTATCAAGTTGGTGTCTCATCAGCTAACAGTAATCCTGGGGCTGGTGAGCACAGGGGCCATTTTTTGGGAAATTAATATCCCGAAAATCGGGTCCTGACAATTTTCCACTTCACTCTGAAATTCTTTGAACTTTTCAAATGTTTTAGACTTATGTTTCATCAAGTAGATATACCCATATCTGCTCAAATCATCTGTGAAGGTGTGAAAATAACGATATCCGCCATGAGCCTCAACATTCATCGAACCACATACATCAGTATGTATGATTTCCAACAAATCTGTTGCTCGCTCCATTCTTCCGGAGAACGGTGTTTTAGTCATCTTGCTCATGAGGCATGGTTCGCAAGTACCAAGTGATTCATAATCAAGTGATTCCAAAAGTCCATCAGAATGGAGTTTCTTCATGCGCTTTACACCAATATGACCCAAATGACAGTGCCACAAATAAGTTGCACTATCATAATCAACTCTGCATCTTTTAGCTTCAATACTGTGAATATGTGTATCTTCACTATCGAGATTCAAAAAGAATAGACCACTCTTTAAGGGTGCATGACCATAAAGATATTACTCATATAAATAGAACAACCATTATTCTCTAATTTAAATGAATAATCGTCTCGCATTAAACAAGATCCAAATATAATGTTCATGCTCAACGATGGCACAAAATAACAATTATTTAGGTCTAAAACTAATCTCGAAGGTAGATGTAGCGGTAGCGTGCCGACCGCGATCACATCGACTTTGGAACCATTTCCCACGCACATCGTCACCTCGTCCTTTGCTAATCTTCGCTTAATCCGTAGTCCCTGTTTCGAGTTGCAAATATTATCAACAGAACCAGTATCAAATACCCAGGCACTACTGCGAGAATTAGTAAGGTACACATCAATAACATGTATATCACATATACCTTTGTTCACCTTGCCATCGTTCTTATCCGCCAAATACTTGGGGCAGTTCCACTTCCAGTGACCAGTCTGTTTGCCGTAGAAGCACTCAGTCTCAGGCTTAGGTCCAGACTTGGGTTTCTTCTCCTGAACAACAACTTGTTTTCCATTCTTATTGAAGTTCCCCTTCTTCTTCCCTTTGCCCTTTTTCTTGAAACTGGTGGTCTTGTTGACCATCAACACTTGATGCTCCTTCTTGATTTCTACCTCCGCAACCTTTAGCATCGCGAAGAGCTCGAGAATCGTCTTATCCATCCCTTGCATGTTATAGTTCATCACGAAGCTCTTGTAGCTTGGTGGCAGTGATTGAAGAATTCTGTCAATAACACTATCATCCGGAAGATTAACTCCCGGTTGAATCAAGTGATTGTTATACCCAGACATTCTGAGTATATGCTCACTGACAGAACTATTCTCCTCCATCTTGCAGCTATAGAACTTATTGGAGACTTCATATCTCTCAATCTGGGCATTTGCTTGAAATATTAACTTCAACTCTGTCACATCCCTAGTTCTAGTATGCTCTGAGCTAGCTAGCCATGTGTTGCATCATGTTTAAATTCTTATGAATTTGAATTGGGGACTGTGGAAACCCTAGCACAGATGAATCCAACTAGGTTCAAATAAAAAAATCATTTTCAATGAACCCAAAATTCCTTTGGAAAAGTTCATCATTTTTGAATTGGTCTAGAACCTCTGCCAAAAATGATGCACATTTTCCTAGGTCACTTTGGAATTTTGAATGAATTCATAAAGTATTTGAATTTGGGCATTTAATTGCTATAAATAATTAAAATGCCCAAATAATTCTGAAAGTGGTTGAGGGCTATTGGAAATATTTTCAAACTTGCCCACAATTATTTTCAGGGTTTTTGAAAATGCCTTAGCATTTTATTTATGTCAAAACAATTACAGAAAAATAGAAAAGAGAACAGAAAAATAAAACAGAACACAAACTTACCTGTAGCCTACCTCGGCCCAGTTACTGTGAAGCCCAACCCACGCAGCCATCTGCCAGTCATCGTCCTCCTCTTGACAGAAGGATGCGAGGGCGTGTGCCCACCGCGCGCCGGCACGCGCCGGCCACCTCCTGCTTACTTGCTCGCCGCTGGAGGCACCCGAGGGCGCCACACACTCCCCTCGACCCCTTGCACCTCTCCCCTCTCTCCCAGGACTCCCTCTCCCTCCTCTGCTCACTTCCGCGGCCCCACCGAGTGCTGCCGTCGCCGCCGCTCGTCGTTGCCGCGTCCACCGGCCCTCCCTCGCCCATCCAGCATGTCCAGAAGAACCGCCGCGGTCCGCTACGTTGTCTCGCCCGAGCCCCGAGCGCTCGCGCGCCTCGACGCGACCACCCTGACCTTGTCTTGATTGTTCGGCCGCCGAGATCGCCGGCGACCTCCCGTCCTCATCAGCCCCTCCCCGAGCTCACCGACTTGCTCATCGTGTTCTACGTGAGCTTCTGATCATCCTCCCCCTCTCCGTTCTCTCTCTTGCACTCTGTAGCCGCCACGCCCCTCTCGCCCGACTGCGCCGCCGCCTGCACTCGACACGGACACGACTCCGGCGACCATTTGGTCCGGGCGTCGTGTCCAACACACTCGCTGCCTCACGTAGCCGCTGTAGGGGTCACACACGCGCTTCCACGGCCACTGCTTCTGCATCACCGCGCTCACCCGATCGCCGCCGCCGTCGCCCCGAGCTCATTTCCGGCGAGCTCCGGCCGTCCCCGCTGCCACCACATGCCGCGCTGGATGCGGGTGAGCTCCAGCTCCTCGTAGCTGCCCTCGGCCGCTCATTTGGGCGCCAGAGAAGCGATCCCGACGCGCTCCGCCGCGTCTGGACTCGCCGGCGGCTAAACACCGGCGACCGCTGACCCATTGACCGGCGTGGGTTGACCCCATTGCCCGGTTTGACCTCCCCCTCTCTCTCACTGACTTGCGGGCCTCGCCCGACCAATTACCCTAGTTAGAACTAATTAGCTAGTTAGGTTAGTTACTACAGTCACTGACTAATGGGCCCTGCCCAGTTAGTTAGGGCTAACTAACTTAGTTAGTTGACTAGGTCACTGACTAGTGGGTCCCACTGGTCAGGTTTGACCTGGTCGACGCCTGTTGACTGCCGATGTCACCCTGACGCAGTGCTGACGCAATAATGTAATTTCTGGATTAAAAACAATTTTGGAGATTCCTAAAATTGCTTTAAACTTCCAAAAATCATAAAAATTCAACCGTAGCTCAGAATGAAATAAATTATATATGGAAAATTATCAGAAAAATCCAATCTATCCATCTGTACCATTTTCATGCGTGTTAGAACAACTTAAGGCCACTATTTAGGACAAATCAAGTGAATGGTATTTAAATAACCACATGTGGAGTTTAAATTTGAACTTTGGGTTCAAACCAACTTCATTTAATTGTGTTGCTAGTTTCATTAGCTCAATCAACAACATATTGCCATGTCATTAACATGCATCATGTTGTGCATTGCATTGATTATGTTCCTTCTCTGTTGCCGGTGGTTGTACCCTCTCGATAGACATTGTACCGACGCTGTGATCTTTGACACTGATGAAGACCCAATGATATCTTCAGAAGTTCCAGGCAAGCAAAACCCCCTTGTTCATTCCGATACAATCCCACTCTCTTAGTCTTGCTCTCTTTTACTGCATTAGGACAACAACGATTCAACTGTTACATGTTGCGGTAGTTGAATCCCTTTCCTCTCCATGACCTATCATTGCCACAGTAAATAGATGAAACCCACTAGCATGAGTAGAAGTTGTTTGAGCCCTGATGTGCCTACTCATTGATGCTTGTTTGTCATGCCTGCTACTGCTTAGAGTTGAGTCAGGTTTGATTCATCGGGGATGAATTGGAATGGCGATGAACATGTCCTACTTTGTGTGAGCTAAGTGTGTGAACACGATTTGGTAAAGGTAGCGGTGAGAGGCCATGTAGGAGGACATGGTGGGTTGTCTCATTGAAACCGATCTCAGGAACTGAGTTCTGTGTTTGTGATCCATGAAACAGCTACTACCACACATTGGGCCCTGAAATATGACCCCGCTCGACTTATTGACCCCTCTCGTCCTCTCTCCAGGAGTTGCAACTAGTTTCTGGTGTTTATAGGATATGTGTTGGTGGCCGTGCGTAGCATTGACCCCAGGGGTGGGCTATGATGCGGTAGATACACCGTGGCACGGTGTACCGGGCGCCCGTTTGGTGTCTCGGGAACCCTGCACACATCGTTTGGGGTTGTGAGCGAAACTCCGGCTGGATCTCCTCGCGGATGGAACCCGAATAGGCGATAAACCTGGACTAGAGACTTGTGTGGTTAGTCAGGCCGTGGTCTACACCGATGTCGGCTTTCGCTTGAAGTCTGCCAAGCACATGTCGTGTGCAGACGCTAAGTGGTGGAAACATGTGTGAAGAAGTACACCCCTGCAGGGTTATAAATGATCTATTCGAATAGCCGTGTCCACAGTAAAGGATTTCTGGGTTGCCTATAACAATTCATGGACAAGTGAAAGTGGATACTCTAAAATGCGCAAGATAAGCGTGAGTGCTATGAATGGCGCTCTCACGGGGAGACGGGAGCGGATCCATATTGGTGTATTGATATGGTGAATATGTGGACTCGTGTGCGCCACCGCAAAAGAGTTACTTGCAGTCATAGTTTAAGATAGCCGCGGAGTCAAAGCTGGCTTGCTGCAGTTAAACTCCACCACCCCTCTTTGTTGATACCGATGCATATGTAGCTAGTTCTGACGTAAGTCTTGCTGAGTACTTTTGTTCTCATGTTTGCTTAATTCATGTTTTGTAGAGAGACTTCAGTCTCGCTAGTAGTTTCGCGTGGACTTCGACGTTTAGCTTGATACCTCAGCTACGATCTTGTGCCCTCGGCAGGATCTGGTAGATAGTCAGGCTTCTTAGCCTTTTTCATTTGTAGATGTCTGTACTCAGACATGTTAAGCTTCTGCATGTGCTTTGATTTGTATGCTATGATTGTTGGGTCATGAGACCCATGTTTGTAATATCTCACTCCTCGGAGCCTAATGAAAAAATACTTGAGTCGTAGAGTTATGTTGTGATGCCATGTTGTATTTACACATATTGAGCATATTGTGTGTATGATTGAAATGCTTGGTATGTGTGGGATCCGACAATCTAGTTGTTTATCCTAGGCAGCCTATCCTATGGGGAAATGTAGTCTAGTGCTTCCATGAGCCATAGTAGTCCGCTACAGCCCGGTTCACTGGAGTCCTGCTAGCCCAGCACTACTGCTCAGGACACTTGACTGGCCGACATGTGTTTCACTTCATTCCTGTGTCTGTACCTTCGAGGAAATGTCACGCGGTGACATCCGGAGTCCTGCCTAGCCTGCTATAGTGCGGGTTCCCGGAGTCCTGTTAGCCCAGTGCTACAACCTGGATTCACACGCTGCTGACCGACATGCTCGATGTGATTCATGTATGCTTGTCCCCATAGGTTGGTGCCGCTTTGGGTTCACGACTAGCCATGTCAGCATGGGTTCTTTGTCATATGGATGCTAGCAACACTATCATATACGTGAGCCAAAAGGCGCAAACGGTCCCAGGCCATGGTAAGGCGACACCCGTGGGAATACCATGCGTGAGGCCGCAAAGTGATATGAGGTGTTACCTGCTAGATCGTTGTGACTTGGAATCGGGGTCCTGACAAACTCCTGGAACATCTCATATGCTCCATGACGTTCAAAACATTGTTGAAGTCCCGGTTATAAGCCGTAAAGCATGACACACTGAATTATCGAGTAGTCATCAGCTTTGCTCTGCCAGACGTTCATAACATCTGGTGTTGCTCCTACAGCAGGTTTGGCACCTAGCAGTGCTTCCAGGACGCAATTCTTTTGTGCAACAATGAGGATAATCCTCAAGTTACGAACCCAGTCCGTATAATTGCTACCATCATCTTTCAACTTTGCTTTCTCAAGGAACGCATTAAAATTCAACGGAACAACAACACATGCCATCTATCTACAACAAACATAGACATGCAAAATACTATCAGGTACTAAGTTCATGATAAATTAAAGTTTAGTTAATCAAATTATTAAAGAACTCCCACTTAGATAGACATCCCTCTAATCATCTAAGTGATCACGTGATCCATATCAACTAAACCATGTACGATGATCACGTGATATGGAGTAGTTTTCAATGGTGAACATCACTATGTTGATCATATCTTCTATATGATTCATGCTCGACCTTTCGGTCTCTAGTGTTCCGAGGCCATATCTGCATATGCTAGGCTCGTCAAGTTTAACCCGAGTATTCTCCATGTGCAAAATTGACTTGCACCCGTTCTATGTGAACGTAGAGCTTATCACACCCGATCATCACGTGGTGTCTCGGCACGATGAACTTTCACAATGGTGCATAGTCAGGGACAACACTTGTACCTTGAAATTTAGTGAGAGATCATCTTATAATGCTACCGTCGATCTTAGCAAAATAAGATGCATAAAAGATAAACATCACATGCAATCAATATAAGTGATATGATATGGCCATCATCATCTTGTGCTTGTGATCTCCATCTCCGAAGCACCGTCATGATCACCATCGTCACTGGCGCGACACCTTGATCTCCATCGTAGCATCGTTGTCGTATCGCCAAATATTGATTCTATGACTATCGCTACCGCTTAGTGATAAAGTGAAGCCATTACAGGGCGATTGCATTGCATACAATAAAGTGACAACCATATGGCTCCTACCAGTTGCCGATAACTCGGTTACAAAACATGATCATCTCATACAATAAAATATAGCATCATGTCTTGACCATATCACATCACAACATGCCCTGCAAAAACAAGTTGGACGTTCTCTACTTTTTGTTGCAAGTTTTACGTGGCTGCTACAAGCTGAGCAAGAACTGTTCTTATCTACGCATCAAAACCACAACGGTAGTTTGTCAAGTTGGTGTTGTTTTAACCTTCTCAAGGATCGGGCGTAGCCACACTCGATTCAACTAAAGTTGGAGAAACTGACACCCGCTAGCCACCTGTGTGCAAAGCACGTCGGTAGAACCAGTCTCGCGTAAACGTACGCGTAATGTCGGTCCGGGCCGCTTCATCCAACAATACCGCCGAACCAAAGTGTGACATGCTGGTAAGAAGTATGACTTGTATTGTCCACAACTCACTTGTGTTCTACTCGTGCATATAACATCTACGCATAAACCTGTCTCGGATGCCACTGTTGGGGAACGTAGTAATTTCAAAAAAATTCCTACGCACACACAGGATCATGGTGATGCATAGCAACGAGAGGGGAGAGTGTGTCCACGTACCCTCGTAGACCAAAAGTGGAAGCGTTAGCACAACGTGGTTGATGTAGTCGTACGTCTTCACGATCCGACCAATCCAAGTATCAAACACACGACACCTCCGAGTTCAACACATGTTCAGCTCGATGACGTCCCATGAACTCCGATCCAACAGAGCTTCACGGGAGAGTTTCGTCAGCACGACGGCGTGATGATGGTGATGATGATGCTACCGACGCAGTGCTTCGCCTAAGCACCGCTACGATATGATCGAGGTGGATTATGGTGGAGGGGGCACCGCACATGGCTGGGAGAGATCAACAGATCAACTTGTGTGTCTATAGGTGCCCCCTGCCCCCGTATATAAAGGAGCAAGGGGGGAGGCCAGCCGGCCCGTGTAGGCACACCAGGAGGAGTCCTCCTCCTCCTAGTAGGAGTAGGACTCCCCTCTTTCCTAGTCCTACTAGGAGGGGGAAAGGAAGGGGGAGAGGGAGAAGGAAAGGGGGGCGCTTCCCCTCCTCTCCTAGTCCAATTCGGACCTTAGGGGGAGGGGCGCGTGGCCTGCCAAAGGCCAGCCCTCTCTCTCTCCACTAAGGCCCATAAGGCCCACTATTTCTCCCAGGGGGTTCCGGTAACCCTCCGACACTCCGGTTTTCTCCGAAACCACCTGGAACACTTCTAGTGTCCGAATATAGTCGTCCAATACATCGATCTTTACGTCTCGACCATTTTGAGACTCCTCATTATGTCCGTGATCGTATCCGGGACTCGAAACTACCTTCTGTACATCAAAACACAAAAACTCATAATATCGATCGTCACCAAACTTCAAGCGTGCGGACCCTATGGGTTCGAGAACTATGTAGACATGACCGAGACACGTCTCCGTTCAATAACCAATAGTGGAACCTGGATGCTCATATTGGCTTCCACATATTCTACGAAGATCTTTATCGGTCAAACCGCATAACAACATACGTTGTTCCCTTTGTCATCGGTATGTTACTTGCCCGAGATTCGATCATCGGTATCTTAATACCTAGTTCAATCTCGTTATCGGTAAGTCTCTTTACTCGTTCCGTAATACATCATCAAGCAACTAACTCATTAGTTACAATGCTTGCAAGGCTTATAGTGATGTGCATTACCGAGTAGGCCCAGAGATACCTCTCCGACAATCAGAGTGACAAATCCTAATCTTGACCTATGCCAACTCAACAAGTACCATCGGAGACACCTGTAGAGCACCTTTATGATCACCCGGTTACATTGTGATGTTTGGTAGCACACAAAGTGTTCCTCCGATAATCGGAAGTTGCATAACCTCATAGTCATAGGAACATGTATGAGTCATGAAGAAAGCAATAACAGTAAACTAAACGATCAAGTGCTAAGCTAACGGAATGGGTCAAGTCAATCACATCATTCTCCTAATGATGTGATCCCATTAATCAAATGACAACTCATGTCTATGGTTAGGAAACTTAACCATCTTTGATTAATGAGCTAGTAAAGTAGAGGCATACTAGTGACACTCTGTTTGTCCATGTATTCACACATGTACTAAGTTTCCGGTTAATAAGATTCTAGCATGAATAATAAACATTTATCATGATATGAGGAAATAAATAATAACTTTATTATTGCCTCTAGGGCATATTTCCTTAACCAGTTGGCACACCATGCCCTACTCATCCTCGGAGGAGTCCCCGACCTCGGCGGTGCCGGACATTGGACGGCGACAAGTAGGACACGTGGCTGACGATGCTCCCGTCATCGGCCGCCATCGTGGCCAGCGCTTGTGCGGCCGCGTCTGGCTACACCGCTATTGTGTCGCGAGCGGCGACTTGACTGAGGGCGGCGACCTCGAGCTTCATCCCCGAAGACAAAGCTCTCCTGCAGAGTGTTCGCGCTCGCGGTCATGGCGGATGTGGTGCCAGGTAGCAGGACGATGTGCTATCTTCCATGTAAGGCACATGCATCTTGCTAGTTTCCTATAAACTTGGTCAAATTTTATGAAGTTTGACTTAAGTCAAACCTAGTATGCAGAGTAAATAAAAATAGAGGGAGTATCTTACTCCGTGACAAAGACGGAAGGGAAAATGAGACAATTTATTGTTTATTTGAGCCATTCAAGTATAATCATGCAGCGTTGCTTATTTCTCATTCCTCTCCAACCCTCTTCTCCATCGATCATGCAGCCCTCCGGTCGAGTCCATCCTCCCGCATGCGTCATTTGAACATTCCGCCGAGTATCATTCGCTTGTATTTCCAATGTTGTAATTTGTACGACATGCATACAAACAAACGGTTCGTTTAAAGTTTCACTTTGCCTCCACTACGTGTCGCTTCCCATCTTAGTTTTGACATCCCATTTGGTTCATGCCCTGACACATCTTGACGAGATCGATTGATGTTTGAGAGATCAATTGTCTATCATGCAAGGATATAAAGTTTTGGTCTGTTTCTATGATAGAATGATAGAAATGACCCGCGGG
>NC_041384.1:175530539-175536672 GCF_002162155.2 Triticum dicoccoides
CTGTGGGGATCAGAGGGAGTATATTGTATGTTCATAAGCGAAACAAACGTATTGTACCCACCCTAGTCCTCTTTCAATCGATCTTCGGACCCCGAGATGAAATCGAGAGAAAACGAGTGGGTGCATGTGTGATACCTAAGGCGGATTCAAAATTTTGAACCGGTGATCATAGCATCCGCAAATCATATATAAAGGGTATTCAATGTTCGTTTCGCTTTTGAACGTACAATATACTCCCTTTGATCCTTTCTAGTTTACATATAGGTTTTATGTGCAGTCAAAGTATCTCTACTTTGATCAAACTTATAGAAAAAGTATCAACATTCAACAATGCCCAATCAATATTGTTAGATTCGTACGTACTCCTAGATTTGTATTCAAACAGAGACGGTTTCCAATTTGTTTTCAACCACGTGAATGTGCTTGTTCTCGTGCATGCTCTTCCTACTAAGTTTTCGCCACGTATAGCCAGTCTAATAGCAACTTTTTTAAGCTCCCTGTCCAATAGTACTAGTGGAGTACTGACAACATCTGTAGTAGAGTATGCAGTGCTCATAGTACTCCCTCCTTCCATTTATATAGGGCCTAAGAGCAAGTCTAATAAGGCCTAGTCAGCAGGCTATAAGACTTGACATGTCATTAAAATCCTACTTGGAGGAGTGAGGAGAGAGGAGAGAGAGTGAAGCAGGCTCTTATATTCTATATCCTGACCATAACACATAGATCAAGAAAAAAGTATGCATGCAACTCTCTTCCAATCATATACCTTGCTCATGCAAATATTAAATTCTTAGAGCCAACCTAATAGCCATTAAGAGCCAACTTACATGGCACTTTTGCCGATGTGAAGGAGAGAGATGTGAAAAAGTAAGTGGAGTGAGCTCTCATGCAAGAGCCTAGCTATATACGCATTCCTAGGTAAATACAATAAATATGAAGAAAGAGATAGTAGAGAGGAGATGGGAAAAAGTACTAATACAATAACCAACCTTTTAATTTCTTTGCGGGAAATAGCCAACCTTATAGCCCACACTATTGTATGAGTGCATATAGATGATGGCTATAGATGACATGGCAGTTCCTTATAGCCATCGGCTGGCTATATTATTAACCATGCTCTAATGCGTTTTTCAAAACCTCCTTTGACTATTGACAAGATTAATAGTACATGAGATGTATAATGTGAAAATTATATCATTGGAAGCTCCTTTCACATACGAATTTGACTGTATGCTTTGTGTAAGTTGCATGTCATATATTATTACTCTAACATTTGATCAAAGTTAACCTCAAAAAATGCATTAGGCCCTGTAGATGGAAGGAGGGAGTAGTAGTGGAAGTGGATCCTCTGACGTAGGATCCCTGCCTTACCCTCCCTTTCGGTCACTTACTAGCGGTCCCATGCTTGCTAGGCCCCGCATGTCAGTTACTCAATGGGTTCAGCCACTTCAGGGGGTCCTCATCCGTAGTATAGTCCCTCTGTTTTTATTTACTCCGCATAAAACAGAGGGAGTGGTAGTATAAATGATGCGGGTGGGGGAGGGGAGGGACATCGGTTTGCTCTCAACTGCGGTCCCACAAGAGAGCAAAAACGCAAGACGAAGCGCGTTCCATTCGGTGAATGACGTGGAGGGTCCAGCGTGCCGGGGTGCAACGGGAACACGACAAGAGCGATGTACAGTCAAAACCGATTGACCGGTCGTCACTGGAACCACTATTCACACCAGAACCTTCGCTACCCGGTCCCCTAGCCCACATTCCCCCACCTTTTGATCCCTAGGCCGCATCAAGCGTCCCTAGTTTGCCAGAAAGCCATAGTGCCCCGCAAGATCACGTACTACAAGATGCTTACGCCGGAGCGCCGTGCAGAAATCGCGGCGGTGGTCGGTGCCATAGACCTCCGTTCCCAAGATCACTTTGCGGTGGGCCAATCCCCGAGTTCTCTGGAGCCAAGCTACAAGGAGGAGGAAGCCGATCCAATGTTCATGGCGGAGGTCGTGACACGGAAGGCCCCCGATGGTTATGATAGGATGGACGTCGACTTCGTGCCGGCGTCTGGGTCCCCCATGGTGCAGGCGGACCAGCGGTTCAACCTGGCGATACTAAAGGAGGATCGGGAGGCAGAGGCTCAACTCGACGCGGAGCGCACGCATGCCGCTGCCATCGAGGCTCTCGTGCAGGCAGAACCGGATGTCGTGGATGTGAACCGGGCGGCGAAGGCTCAACTCAACACGGAGCGCACGGATGCCGCTACCATCAAGGCCCTCATGCAGGCGGAACCGGACATCCTAGACTTGAATCGGGCGGCAGAGGCTCAACTCGACGCGGAGCGCACGGATGCCACTGCCATCGAGGCCCTCTTGCAAGCGGAACCGGACGTCCTCAACTTGAACCAGGCGGTGCTCTCGTCCATGCAGAGTGCCCGCATGCTCCGCGTGAACGAGTAGTTGGAGGTTGAGGACAACCACGGTGCGGAGACACACGTCCGCAGCTACGACTGGTTCGAGCCGGCAGCCAAAGACGATGAGGCCGTCTCGTTCCGCGAGCAGTGATAGTTTTTCTTTATGTTGTTGTTTTTAGGGATCTTTGGCTGTGTAAAAACATATATTGTTATGCAAGTCGCCTGACTTTCATCACTTGGGTCAGTCTACCATTTCAGGCAGTTGGATGAATATCCTACATCTCCTAACCCTTCTTCCTCACCTCTTCTTCCCCAACAGACCACCGCACGGGCCATACAGATCCACCCCAACATGCGGTTGGATAAACATAACAACACAAAATATCTGTCAGCGGTAGCACGTGTCAGTGAGGGGGCGTTCCCTTGGTTGGGTTTGCGGCGTGCAGGAGCGACTGTGTGAGGGTGCGGTGCGATCGCGACGTGCAGGAGCGACCGTGTGAGGGTGCGGTTCGATGCATATCATCGTTTGACGTGTCAATTAATGCATATTTTTTCTCCAAATCCCAAAGAGCTAACCATCTCATTCCTCATCGCTTGATTAAGACAGCGCCATGCAAACAAACCTTCGCACTTCCGCATGCATGCAAGGGCATATTAATGTCCTTGGTTGCTAGTACGAGGCAAACCCCATCAATTTTTCCTCGATTAGTATTACTAGCCTTCTGCAAATTGTAATTTTGATATACCGGCCTGGTGTACAAAAAATGGAGGTAGTAACTATTTGACTTCCTTCCCCATTGCAGTGACGTCGACGGTATCTCGAACGTTGTGGTTGGGTGAAGTGAGTTCGACGGAGAACACCATTGAGGGAGACCATGGTAAGACGTTCGCAAGTGTCGCTTGCAAGCTGAGATAACCGCCTTATTTGCATCTAGGAAGTCCGTTGAACCAAAGGACGTGTAAATGTACTAGTACTACTAGTACACAATAGCGTCGTCCGTCCAGCTTAGTGCGGTGAGGTGGTTTCTCGAAGAAGATGATGGAGAAGCGGAGTCAGCGAAGAGTGAAATGATGGTTGCTTCGTCCATGCTTTGTGATTTGACACCTCACTACTTTGTGATTTGTGATAGATGGGACAGGGGAGTAGACTCTGTGCTCTATACTCTACATGCGTCCAAGCACGGTAGAAAGAGGAGAGGCGTTGCATTTTTCTATTCCTTCAATCAATCAATCAGGGAGCTTCGGTTCCATCTTTTTGGCTTTGGCAGCACCGTCCACAAATGGTTCCCATCGATGACAAAAGCTATTTTCACATTTGGCTACACATTGTGGATGCACTTAATGGTACCACTTGGTTTTGCTCCTGTGTGCTATCCATACAAATCTCAATTATATTGATCTAAAAAATTATAGAATCAAGATTAGTAAAAAAGAGGTGATTTTGCCACGCGGATGGCGGGGGAGGTTTCTTATTTTTAGAGGACGTTGGCTTGGCGGTTTGCTAACATGCGGTCCCACGTGTTAGTGCTTTACCAAGCCGATCCATGTCCCACATGATGCAGAACAACGGCAGAAGCAACACGTGGTTAACCTGAAGAAGATGAGGGAGAAGCGGATTCAACAACGAGTGAAATGATGGTTGATTCGTCCCTCCAACTTCTTTTTTACTAGCATTATTATTACTTCATCCCTCCAACTTAACTGCGGGAAAGGTGCAGCTTTCTGATTTGATGCCTCATTGCTCATTACCACGCCAGTGCCATGACTGGGGTGCTTCACCCCTGCTGCTCTGCACTGTACTTCGGTATGGCATGTGGACCCGATAGCTTGATGTCCCACATGTCGGCGAAAGGGACTAGAACATTTATGAAAGCGAGCGCTCCACTCTTATGACGGAGGAGTACACGACACGGCGGCCCAGTGAACTGTCATTTGTACTGTATACTAGTACTATAGTTTTGCTGTTTCGCACGATCCATTGATACAAACCCAATTAAGAAGGAAAGGGCGGGATTTTTCACGCGCGGTAGATGATACTGGCCATACATCTCAAAGGCAATTTTAATGTATGCAAACTTAATAATTAAGTAACAATATGATATCTAGTAAAGCTAAAACCACATATGATTTATTGTGTTAGAATGTAGTAGTAGTGCTGTATTGCATTGTTGTTAGATGTAACATGCCAGAACATGTAGAGATGTAGTTTTGGAGGGCCAACAGAGAGAAAACATAATACAATCACTGAACTTCAGAATACGCTCATTACGGTCACTATATATGTTTTGCAGTGATTATACGATCACTTGCTCACTGTTCAACATCGGATTGCACTCTGTTGACCGGCTAAATAGTCTGCGTGGCACCATGTTGACTAGTTAAATTGACCATGTTCCTTGTGGGTCCCACCTATCAGTTTGCATAGGGAAAAGGTCAGATAAACACAAATTTATGCAGGCGCGACAAGACTCCAACCCGTGCGCGAGAATCACCTGGTTGTGTATGTGTCTGTTAGGGCCTGATGTGTGTGCATGCACGTTTAGGTTGAGCACTTGAGCGTGAGAGTGTGTGTGTTGGTCGTGTGGTGCGTGTGAGTGTTGCGTGCATGCGTGGCTGCGTGTGTACGTGTGAGTGTTGCGTGCGTGCATGGCTGCATGTGTTCGTGTGAGTGTTACGTGCATGCGGTTCGTGTGCATGCGTGCATGTGTGTATAATCACCACACCAGCTCCTGTGTGTTAAAACAGACGGCTCAGCATACCAATACAACCGCTGTGCCCGCGGTCATGACTTCAAACCACCGTCCAATATTTTTTTGTCGTTTGTTTTCATTCTTACTAGCAAGATGCCCGTGCGTTGCACGTAACATCAAGATGCATTTGTATGACTAGTTTATCTTGTGAGAGAAAATGATAAACAAGGGAAGGCCTTATTTGCACATGTGGAGAGGTGTGTGGGTACCTTTTTGCAAAATTGCCATAGTTTCCTTCCTATCCGTCAGATATAAATCGGAAGGCCTATATTGCAGGATGGCAGGCACACCATCATGACCAACTCTGTTTTTTTACAAGAGTGTAGAAGAGTAGATACAAGCCAACAGGTGGGCCCAATGGTAGTGAGATAATGTGATGCAACACTAGAGGTGCCACGTGGAGCGTTTAACTGGTCAACTAGTCATGTCTTGAGCAAATGTAGAGTTGTACGGTGAACCCGTGACTGTATAATAACCACAAAACATAAATGGTGACCATAATGAGTGGATTCTGAAGTCCAATGTACGTATCGTGCTTTCTCTCAAAATACAATGATCGTCATTGTATATATCGAGAGAGAAAGATGAAACATGTGCGAATGTGCTGGGGGCTTAATTTTAGAGGACTTGGACATAGTTTGTGTGCGTACGTGAAAGGGGCGTAGAGGGGGTGTATGTGATGGGGAGAGAGATGCTCTTCGTTTCTCTTTATTATGACTAACTTTATATATAGTATAAAAATATAAAAATTCACAGTGCGGAATAAATATCATTGTGGGCAGCATGCAACAAATTAATGTTCATACTCCTCCATATAACTTTGTAATGTTGTATATATGTAGAAATTCTAAAATAATTTTTTGGACACACTTTATTCAAAAGGAATGTTGTATGCGAAATAAACATGAAGAGAGGGATTTTTAGATCAATGGGGTATGTGATGTAACATGTGTGAATGTGTAGTTGATGTATTTGGCAGGGC
>NC_041384.1:175536804-175555392 GCF_002162155.2 Triticum dicoccoides
TAGCACTTGAAATGAGAGAGGTCTAGAGAGAGAGACTAATATGATGTCACGTCGAGAGATTCCCTTGAGTGTATATTTGCAAGGGGGAGGGGATAGAGGCACGAGGAGATTTTTTGTGTGTGTGGTGTCTGTGTTGGTCTGTGTGGGTGTGAGAAGATAACGAGACCTGGGGGCAAAGGGTGTGTCGCCACGTGAGGTCCGGTGGGTCGAGGTGAGGCCCTTGGTTCGGTTCCTGTGCCGCATTGGTCAGCCCGTGACGCATTGAGGGAGACCCATGGATGACTTGTCGTACAAGACAACGATAGCAGAATTATGAAGGACTCTGTGTCCACTGACAAAGCCGGCTAGGATTTGTAACCCTGGGTTCTCGGACTAAGGTAACCCCTTATCTCTGATATCACTATTCATCCAACCTAACTTTAAGGGGCATCCTACAGAATGCTCTACTAGAATCATACTCGTCGATTAGGAAGAGAGGTGTGAGACAATGCGTGAGAGACAGACCTAAAGATAATGTGCGTACATGAGACACATAGGCAGGTCTATGTATATGGAAAGGGTCGATGGGGATTGTGCATGTGTATGCTTGTGAGAGGAAGAGTGCTTGTGATAAAGGTTAGTCAAAACAGTGACAAATGGTTACGAGAGGGAGGGAGGGTTATATGAGAGCATGTATCCAAGAAAGACACCTCAGGAGAGTGTGTGAGCATGTGTGAGAGACCACCGATGGAGAGTGAAACTACATGTAAAAGACTGATGTACACATTGATTAAAGATATAAATTGTATCCAAATATTAGGATGGGATCATGATATTTGCAATTCGCGTAAGGAACGGTCATTGATCCATCAGACATCTAGATTCTATCGAATTTGAGCATGTCTATGTTATTATTCGACATAATTGATCCACATAGTTAGTAATTTGAACTCCAGACAATGCATCCCTTAGAAATCGAATATAAACGTGAGTATAGTTCATGTTGCGTGTGTAAAGCACATTATACATACGAAAGTTACACAATGAACATTATAAATAGCTAGCTATGAACTAGTATACATTTGAATTCAACTTAAGGTGGTTTAAAAAAATTGAATTCAACATGAAGTCCATTCAATTATTTGAATTCTGTATCATGGCATTTTTAAATCATACCTAAATTATGGGGCACCAATCTTTGCTCTGATTTTGTACATAATAGCATATATAGTCGTGTACAAAATAGATTCAAATTTAGCTCGTCCATTCCAAAATAATTGTAGTTATAGGATTTTCAAGTGTCAAAATTTCAAAAAGAAGCGGATAGTTTAGTGAGAATTTCAAACATACAATGTCAAATTTAACATTGTCTATCTAGGTAAATCCTCAAAGTTCAAGAGTACTCTAAACATGAATGCTTCTATTTCAAAATTTCGAGCGAAGCACGAAAAGAGCCTCTACTCGCCTGAAACCGTGTGAGACCAATGTTTGGTAGTAGAAAGAAATTACTTTTCTAACTCCGACCTGTGAAACCTACTGGCCTGACATCCAAAGGTCTAAACCGGGGTAGGTTTGTAGCTTCATCTAGACGCCACGCAACCGCCTCCGAAAAACAACCATACACAATGGTCGCTTAAGCACACATGCGCGCGGCCGAAACCGCTCCCGCCCACTATTTGGGGCACCTCAGATTACCATCCTACCCTGACCCGCAGTAGGTCCGAAATTTAAGAGGGGGGCAAAGTTTGTACTTTCCCCAAATTTCAAACAAGCATGTCCCATCTGCTCAAAAAAGCCAAAAACAAGCACGTCCCAGACCAAAACATGGTTCTCCCTTAGCTCCCCTGCCCCCCCGTCTGATTCCCCATTTGTACTCCATGGGCTCCAAAACTACCTCTCCACCAGCCGCGAACCCCGGTGTCCTCCGTCCGCCACCCAATCCCACCCATCAAACGCCGCCCTCCTCCATCACGTCTGTAGCGACCCGACCCGAATGGATCAAGTCTCTGTGCTTATGTGTCATCCCTGGATCGGTATGCTGACACACATAGTACTCAAAGGATTTATAACAGAGGTAAATCACATGTATAAAGTAACGTAAATACTATTACCTCAATCCAAATAGCGGAAGCAACAAGGTTGTGGATTCCCATCAACACCAACGACAAAGTTGAGTGTAGAAATCGTAACCCTAACGTATCACT
The DNA here is from genome assembly GCF_002162155.2 of Triticum dicoccoides. Classification (NCBI taxonomy): domain Eukaryota; kingdom Viridiplantae; phylum Streptophyta; class Magnoliopsida; order Poales; family Poaceae; genus Triticum; species Triticum dicoccoides. The sequence goes on from NC_041384.1 coordinate 175,538,988, forward strand.
TACTCGTCGTAAGATGATCCTGCAACATGAGACGTTGCAGCCACAGAGGGTCAGTACATTGAATGTACTGGCAAATTCACACCATAGAGAAAATGATGAACAATGGCTATCACTATATGCATATATGGTTGGTGGAAAAGCTCTATGCTTATAAGGTTTTTGCGTAAAGCCAATTTTTCCCTACTGCAAAGGAGTAAATTTATTTAACTATCATGGTGGTTGTGAAACATCGAGAATGGTTGACAGCATTCTCAATCCCAATTAAAAATAATTAAAACCCAACAACATTAATTAGAAGTAACATGTTGAGATTCACATGATATTCAAGTACTAGAGACTCAAGATGTCCATAACCGGGGACACGGCTAATCATGATTAGTTTGTACACTCTGCAGAGGTTTGCGCACTTTTCCCCACATGACTCGATCTCCTCCGTTTGTTTTCTCGCACTACATGGTGTTTGAGAAATGGATGACCGAGACATAGTCTTTCAGAAGCGCTAGCACCTTACTTGTGGGGTAGACCGTACCACCTACAACCCCTACATCTGCTAGTCCACCCCGTAAGAGTTCGCACAACTTAGTCAACTATGCCAGAGCCCATAATGGCATGTGGCTGCACACAGAAGTTTCTAGCATGAAAGATCTTATGATCCCTTTGAGCCTGGGTGGCGGTCCGAAAAAAACAGGCAAGTCCTGATAGACATCAACTGCCTCAATCCACCCAGATGTGTGTTTAAGTTGCCACCTTAGATAAACCATTAAAAATTAATAAACTCACATCTGTCATGGATATCACTCACCCAATCCACGTCTACTAGCATAGCATGGCGTAATAAGCAAACGTAGAAGTAACTCCCAAGGGTTTGATAATAATACAGGTAATAGGTACTACCTCATCTACTTCCCATCCCACAATTTAATTAGATCCTAATCATGCAATGTGAGAGGATTGATCTAATGCAATAAAACTGGGTTGTAGAAAAAGTATGATCAAAGTGTGAACTTGCCTGCAATGTTGATGAAGATGATTCGCACTCAAAACTCGTGATAGATCTACTCGTCACATTCCGGTCAATCTATCGTAAGCAAACAATAGTAACCACACAATAAGTACTCATCTAATGCACAAGTAAAACTCGAACAAGAGAACGAACCAGATAGTTCAACTTAAGACCTCCGGTTGCAAAGAAAGAAAGAACCGAACAAAGAAACAAACGGCGAAAGAAAACAACTCGGTTCTAGCAAGTTGAAACTAGGTCAAATTTTACCAGGACAAAAACTTGTTTAAGTTGATTATACGGAACGGCGGTTTCACAACGAAACTCCAGGCGCTTGAATCACCTAATTCCGATAAATGAGCGAGAAGAAAGACTAGAACGAAGATCGGATCTGAGATCACGATCGCGGAATAAATCCGACGAAAAGAAAAAGAAGAACGATTAAACGAACGGGCGTCGTTAACCGGGGAAAAATCGGTGATCATGTTCGTTGAGACGAACGGTCCGAAAGAAGAACGAAAACCGATCTAGGGTTTTCGGAGAAAAAGACCGAAACGAAAAACCGATCTAGAAAACCGGAACGGTTTAGAGAAGAAAAGAATCGAAATGATTAGAAGAAAACGATCCAAGGAAAAGAGACGTGGGGCAACCTCCGGCGAGGTCTCCGGCGAGGGGCTCCGGCGGCGGCGGCGTAGGGCGGCGACGACTAGGTGCGGCGACGGTGTGGGGTGGCGGCGCGGCGTTGGGCGGCGGCGGCGGTGGCGTGGGTGAGGGGCGGCGGCGGTGTAGGCAAGGCGCGGCGGCGGCGGGTGACGCAGGGCACGGCGCGGGTGAGAGGCGCGGGGTGAGGCGCGGCTTGGGTGGTGGAGAGAGGGGTTTTGATTTGATGTTTAGAGGGGGGGGGCGGGGTGCTTGGGTATTTATATTGGGGAGGGGTGAGGAGACTTGGGGTAGGGGACAAGAAATAGACTAGGAATAGGAAAAAGAGTCTAGAAGAAAAAGAAAGAAAACGAAACTAGGAAAAGAGCCGGCCTAAGAATCCTATTAGGATTCGGCCAGGGAAACAAGAGGCGGCGGCGGCGGCCTGCCTTGCCTGGCGCTGGCTGCGTGCGCAGGGGGCTGGGGCTGGGGCGCGGCGGTGGCAGGCCTGGGCCTTGGCCCGGCTGGCCTGCGGTAAGTCTTTTTTTTATAAACGGTTCAGCGCGCAGAGAAAAAAAAACAAAAGAAAACTAACTAAACGAACTCCGAAAAATCTAAAGTAAAATTTCCCCGACTCCTAAAAATGAGCCGAACAAAATGAACTTTTCTCTGGGCCTAAAATGCAATTTTTGAAAACACGCATTTTTCCCTATCCAAATAAAATGCAAATAAAACTCCGGCAAAATCAAAACTTGATCTGTTTATTAAATCTTCATTTTTCCTACATTTTTGGGAAAGTCATATTATTCCCTCTCTTATATTTTTGACGTCGGAAAAATAATTGAAGATGAAATAAATAAATCAAATGATCCTCTTTTCCAATCCGAGAAAACTCTCAAATAAGAAAATAACGAAATCTCCAACTCTCTCCGAAGGTCCTTGAGTTGCGTGAAATTTCTAGGATCGACCAAAATGCAAGAAAATAAGATATGCATGATGATCTAATGTATAACATTCCAAATTGAAAATAAATTCAAAAGAGCTTTGAATTTAATTCTTTGAAACTCCCAACTCATATTTCATATAATTTGAAGAAGTCATTTTATCTTCTCTCGTGAAAATCATTGAGTCGCATAAAGTTTCAGAATTGGAATATTTTCAACTGAAATTCAAATATTTTTCAAACACCCTTTTCATTTTTAAATGGAAGAAGTCATGTCATCTTCTCTCTAGGGTTTTGTGTTTGAAAAGAATTTGAATTCATGGAGATCAGAAAGCAAATATGAAAGTTTGGGAAAGTCCTTTTATTCCCTCTCATTTAACTTTCAAAAGTTTCGAATTCACTCACTTTCAGACAATCAAACAAACTATCAATCAAACCTATCTATTTATTATAACATTCCAAAATTTAGAATTTTGGGATGTTACAAACCTACCACCCTTAAAATGAATCTCGTCCTTGAGATTCGGAGTGGCTAGCAAGAAATAGGTTAGGGTTTGGGGGTCTCCTCAAAATCCATCGATCATCAAAGGGGTCTTGGGTGCTACCACCCTTAGAAACATGGTTACGGTCCCATCATTACTCTTAGACTCCATCCTTATTCTTGACAGGGCCGGTCTTCTCAGATTCTCGGCAAATTCCTTCTCTGGGCTCTTCTAGTAGTGGCATAACCTTTTCCTCATTTCTTCTGTCCTTTCCTCTTGGTAAGGTTATTCCGACATTGGGTCTTCTTAGCTGACGGGTCTGGCGCCAATACTAAACAACTATCGGTATCTCATGGTGGTCAACAATTTGTGGTTTCTCCTGCAGGAAATGGGTTTGGGTGATCCTCTCCGTATAACCTACGGTGGGCACAACTACCGTGTACAAGGGAAAAATACTTATACCATTCTAAGGTTTAACAAGGTTTAATATCGTCGTCTCTCTACTATAGGCAAGTCACTCAGATTTACCATCCCATATAGCAAGGCGAATAATAAGAGTAAGTCGGTATGGTGATCAATCCATCCCGCACCCAAATCATTACCTTGTATACAGTTTTAGCGAATCTCGCATTCTAACACTCGGTCATCCTCACAAGCATTGCAGAATTTCTCTCACCGACGAACCAAGTTCGGAATAATCCATTGATTCTGCAAGCCAGACAAACATCTATCGTTCCTTCACAACTCTCAGGTTTTGCGTAAACTCCTATAAAATCGTCTGTCGATAAGGGCATATCCTCTTCCAGGGTTTTTCCTTCAGCAAGAGTGTGTTTGCTTCTTGGCAGGTCCTGGGCCTGTGGGTTATGGCCCATCTCATCACTTGTAGTCCTTGAACTCATCATCGGGCAACTGATCATTGTTCCAACTTCCAACTTCCTAACATCCTTAAAATTCATCCAATTGTACTGTCTTCCTTCCGTCTATTGGCACCAAACTAGGACATGATTACTCAGACTCATCATGGAATTCTCCATTGATCCATATTTCCAACATCATACCTCCTTTATATCCAATAGTAATTCATCTCTTCATCCTCGTGGGATATCCCTCATACCAAAATAAAAACTTATACTTATGAAATCCATACTTACTTCGTGGAACATCATTATCCTTTCCGCGGTCAAGCGTCCTTACAAGGGAATATTGGCCATCTCTGCATGGCACTTCTTCAACTGGGAAATGTGAAACACATCCTGAACTCCTGACGGTCCTTCGGGTAACTCCAACTTGTAAGCCACTTCTCCCATACGATCCAAAAGTCGGTATGGTCCTACAATTCTCGGGGCTAACTTTTACCTTAACTCCAATTCATTTAACTCCTCGCAGAGGGAACACATGAAGACATGCTCGGTCTCCAATTTCATAGACTACCTCCTTGAGTTTTTGAGTCTACATAACTCTTCTGCCTGGACTGAGCTACCTTCAGTCTATCTCGAATCAACTTAACATTCTCTTCTGACTCCTTGATCACATTTGATCCAAACAACTGACGGTCTCCAACTTCATCCCACATACTCTTGGGGCATCACACACATTGAGACAAAACTCGTATTCATTTTTGTCCGAAATCCACTCAGTGGAGTATCCTTATCTTTTCCAGGGTCAGTGGTTCTTACAGGGTACTACCACCCTAAAAATGCACAAACCTTCCATAGACCATATTTCTCTTATCCTCAAAAAAATGGTCAAAATCCTTCTTCATAGAGTAACAACTCATAAAATCCATATCAGTACCAACGATGCTAACTTTATTCATTCTCAAATTATTACAATCTCCTGCTTTTCCATTACATGCCTCAACTCAACACCTCAATATAAAGGAAAAATGTCCTCACTACTACGACTATATTTCTTTTGTTGCAAACTCAACTATCTAGCGTAAGTTTCCTTTTCCTTGGGGCATTCTCTGGCAAAGTGCCCTGCTCCATTACAACTAAAACATATTACTTCTGACAAGTATCGAGGTTTCCTTTTTGGGCAACTGTTGAGGTAGTGCCCTGACTCCTTGCACCTGTAACAGGTGATATGACTCAGGTCCTTCCTGGAATCCAATCGGTTTCTCTTCCATGGACTTTTCCATTCCAATCAGGGCTTCTATTTCCTGTGTGTCATATTCTACTTCCTCCATCGGGAATTCTACTAGATCCCCATTCATACAATTCTGGGAGATGTGTCCTTCTTCTCCACATGAATAGCAAGACTTTGTGCAGGGTTTAATTGGTTCTTCTTTGGGTGTGTCCTCCACCTCTTCTTTCATCACAGTTTCTTCTAAAATTCCCATAAGGGCTCCTTTCATTGCTTCTTTTTTCTGTTGGATGGTTCTTTGTACCAAGGGGTAAATGTGACACTGAGCAGGGTAGTGGGTAGTCCCTTCACACAAGAAACAAGTAATTTGCTTAGTTGGGCCTTCTTCAACTAGGTGACTTCCTTCACAATTAGGGCATTCATCCTTGTGTTCTTTATGGGTGTGTCCGATTTCTCCACAAATCTTGCATGCACCATGTTTCTTCATATCCTTTCCATAAGGTTTCAACTTCTGGGACACAAACCGAGACTTTGGCAAAGTCAACTTAAATTCTTTCCAAGTGGTTACTCCTTGCCATCCATTCATGGTTTGGTACATCCTCCACCAAGTAGCAGCACCTCTTTCAAAGCACAGAAGAGCATGCTGGGTCATATCATGTCCAACTATAGGGTTATTCTCCATGTGATCCTCCATGTTCTGAATCCATCGGTCCGTCTCCAACTGACTCATCGGTCCAGAAAATACAAGCTCATCTCCATTCATCCTCTATTGGGTCCATGGGTTTGGGGTGAGATAAGAGAGATAGAGAGGGATGCACACAATGCAAACAAAAGTTTTGAAAAGACAGATTTTGTTGTGGCTGTCGAAAAAAACAACAAACAAATGACAGCTCATAAACGTCGCATCTAACGTAGGTATATAACAGGGGTTTGGTCTTCTAAAGGTCAATAAATCATCAACATCTCCAAACTCTTCAAGCCTAGTTCAAGCCTCCAATGGCTTCTTCCAATCATGCTTGTCCTTCTCAAGTTCTTTTGCCAGATCAATCTCTGTTGACGTGAAATCTCTCGTGATATCCTTTAGTATTCTGGGTTGCATTCCAAACTTCTAGGTTTCAATATCCTTGGCATGAACCATGGTCCTACTGTCCTTCAGTTCTTGACGAATCTCATGTATCTCAAGGTTTTACTTCTCTAGCTTGGATGCTTTCAACTTCTGGTCTTAAGTTCTTCACCAAATGCTTCCTCATAAAATATTGCTTCCTGCAGATCCCTCTTAACTTCTTGATGTACTACTCCAGATTCTGGTGATACACCAGCTAAGGTTAAAACTTCATCTTACTGTTAGGTGATCCATCAACCTTCTTCCATCAAATCCATTTTGAAGAAATGCATCCTTAACTCAGCACGGTGACAATAGCATCAGCGGGCGATGACATCACGGATAATCGTGTTTCTGCTCTTGTCATTTCCATGAGCTATCTCTCCACAGTTGATATCTCCTGCCTTAGGGTTTCTTTGACAAAACTTCGAGTTCTCATACTCCTTGTTTTGGTCTTTCTCCAATACACCTTGATCTCGGGCATTGGCATCTTCCATAGTCTGCCAAGTTCCATAAGGGTAGCAGTCCTAGGTCATACAAATCTAGGGATTCTTCAGAGCCTTCAAATCTCCTAGTCTTCGGAGTCTTCAACCGTTGTAGTTTCCATTATCATAATGTATGGTAAAATCCTCTTCATTCCGAATGGTCTTACTTGTCTGATATCTTGTACTTCTTGGAGTGATCTCATCAGTCGAATCTTCGAGTGGTCAAAAGGGAAAAGGGGTATGGTCTCACTAAAGGGAATTTTTGAATAAGCTCAGAAGAGAAGAGAGGTAAACGATCTTTTTGAAAGGGAAAAAAATCTTTGCTATGGGCTTGCCAGTTTCTAGGGTCACGTCCTACAGCCAACATGTGCTCTGATACCATCTTGTAGCGACCCGACCCGAATGGATCAAGTCTCTATGCTTATGTGTCATCCCTGGATCGGTATGCTGACACACACGGTACTCGAAGGATTTATAACAGAGGTAAATCACATGTATAAAGTAACGTAAATACTATTACCTCAATCCAAATAGCGGAAGCAACAAGGTTATGGATTCCCATCAACACCAACGGCAAAGTTGAGTGTAGAAATCGTAACCCTAACGTATCACTTACTCGTCGTAAGATGATCCTGCAACATGAGACGTTGCAGCCACAGAGGGTCAGTACATTGAATGTACTGGCAAATTCACACCATAGAGAAAATGATGAACAATGGCTATCACTATATGCATATATGGCTCGTGGAAAAGCTCTATGGTTATAAGGTTTTTACGTAAAGCCAATTTTTCCCTACTGCAAAGGAGTAAATTTATTTAACTATCATGGTGCTTGTGAAACATCGAGAATGGTTGACAGCAATCTCAATCCCAATTAAAAATAATTAAAACCCAACAACATTAATTAGAAGTAACATGTTGAGATTCACATGATATTCAAGTACTAGAGACTCAAGATGTCCATAACCGGGGACACGGCTAATCATGATTAGTTTGTACACTCTGCACAGGTTTGCGCACTTTTCCCCACATGACTCGGTCGCCTCCGTTTGTTTTCTCGCACTACATGGTGTTTGAGAAACGGATGACCGAGACATAGTCTTTCAGAAGCGCTAGCACCTTACTTGTGGGGTAGACCGTACCACCTACAACCCCTACATCTGCTAGTCCACCCCGTAAGAGTTCGCACAACTTAGTCAACTATGCCAGAGCCCATAATGGCATGTGGCTGCACACGGAAGTTTCTAGCATGAAAGATCTTATGATCCCTTTGAGCCTGGGTGGCGGTCCGAAAAAAAACAGGCAAGTCCTGATAGACATCAGCTGCCTCAATCCACCCAGATGTGTGTTTAAGTTGCCACCTTAGATAAACCATTAAAAATTAATAAACTCACATCTGTCATGGATATCACTCACCCAATCCACGTCTACTAGCATAGCATGGCATAATAAGCAAACGTAGAAGTAACTCCCAAGGGTTTGATAATAATACAGGTAATAGGTACTACCTCATCTACTTCCCATCCCACAATTTAATTAGATCCTAATCATGCAATGTGAGAGGATTGATCTAATGCAATAAAACTGGGTTGTAGAAAAAGTATGATCAAAGTGTGAACTTGCCTGCAATGTTGATGAAGATGATTCGCACTCAAAACTCGTGATAGATCTACTCGTCACACTCCGGTCAATCTATCGTAAGCAAACAATAGTAACCACACAATAAGTACTCATCTAATGCACAAGTAAAACTCGAACAAGAGAACGAACCAGATAGTTCAACTTAAGAACTCCGGTTGCAAAGAAAGAAAGAACCGAACAAAGAAACAAACGGCAAAAGAAAACAACTCGGTTCTAACAAGTTGAAACTAGGTCAAATTTTACCAGGACAAAAACTTGTTTAAGTTGATTATACGGAACGGCGGTTTCGCAACGAAACTCCAGGCGCTTGAATCACCTAATTCCGATAAATGAGCGAGAAGAAAGACTAGAACGAAGATCGGATCTGAGATCACGATCGCGGAATAAATCCGACGAAAAGAAAAAGAAGAACGATTAAACGAACGGGCGTCGTTAACCGGGGAAAAATCGGTGATCATGTTCGTTGAGACGAGCGGTCCGAAAGAAGAACTAAAACCGATCTAGGGTTTTCGGAGAAAAAGACCGAAACGAAAAACCGATCTAGAAAACCGGAACGGTTTAGAGAAGAAAAGAATCGGAACGATTAGAAGAAAACGATCCAAGGAAAAGAGACGCGGGGCAACCTCCGGCGAGGTCTCCGGCGAGGGGCTCCGGCGGCGGCGGCGTAGGGCGGCGGCGGGTAGGTGCGGCGGCGGTGTGGGGTGGCGGCGCGGCGTTGGGCGGCGGCGGTGTACGCAAGGCGCGGCGGCGGCGGGTGACGCAGGGCGCGGCGCGGTTGAGATGCGCGAGGTGAGGCGCGGCTTGGGTGGTGGAGAGAGGGGTTTTGATTTGATGTTTAGAGGGGAGGGGTGCTTGGGTATTTATATTGGGGAGGGGTGAGGAGACTTGGGGTAGGGTACAAGAAATAGACTAGGAATAGGAAAAAGAGTCTAGAAGAAAAAGAAAGAAAACGAAACTAGGAAAAGAGCCAGCCTAAGAATCCTATTAGGATTCGGCCAGGGAAACAAGAGGCGGCAGCGGCTTGCCTTGCCTGGCGCTGGCTGCGCGTGCAGGGGGCTGGGGCTGGGGCGTGGTGGTGGCTGGCCTGGGCCTTGGCCCGGCTGGCCTGCGGTAAGTCTTTTTTTTATAAACGGTTCAGCACGCAGAGAAAAAAAACAAAAGAAAACTAACTAAACGAACTCCGAAAAATCTAAAGTAAATTTTCCCCGACTCCTAAAAATGAGCCGAACAAAATGAACTTTCCTCCGGGCCTAAAATGCAATTTTTGAAAGCACGCATTTTTCCCTATCCAAATAAAATGCAAATAAAACTCCGGCAAAACCAAAACTTGATCTGTTTATTAAATCTTCATTTTTCCTACATTTTTGGGAAAGTCATATTATTCCCTCTCTTATATTTTTGACGTCGGAAAAATAATTGAAGATGAAATAAATAAATCAAATGATCCTCTTTTCCAATCCGAGAAAACTCTCAAATAAGAAAATAACGAAATCTCCAACTCTCTCCGAAGGTCCTTGAGTTGCGTGAAATTTCTAGGATCGACCAAAATGCAAGAAAATAAGATATGCATGATGATCTAATGTATAACATTCCAAATTGAAAATAAATTCAAAAGAGCTTTGAATTTAATTCTTTGAAACTCCCAACTCATATTTCATATAATTTGAAGAAGTCATTTTATCTTCTCTCATGAAAATCATTGAGTCGCATAAAGTTTCAGAATTGGAATATTTTCAACTGAAATTCAAATATTTTTCAAACACCCTTTTCATTTTTAAATGGAAGAAGTCATGTCATCTTCTCTCTAGGGTTTTGTGTTTGAAAAGAATTTGAATTCATGGAGATCAGAAAGCAAATATGAAAGTTTGGGAAAGTCCTTTTATTACCTCTCATTTAACTTTCAAAAGTTTCGAATTCACTCACTTTCAGACAATCAAACAAACTATCAATCAAACCTATCTATTTATTATAACATTCCAAAATTTAGAATTTTGGGATGTACAAACCTACCACCCTTAAAATGAATCTCGTCCTCGAGATTCGGAGAGGCTAGCAAGAAATAGGTTAGGGTTTGGGGGTCTCCTCAAAATCCATCGATCATCAAAGGGGTCTGGGGTGCTACCACCCTTAGAAACATGGTTACGGTCCCATCATTACTCTTAGACTCCATCCTCATTCTTGACGGGGCCGGTCTTCTCAGATTCTCGGCAAATTCCTTCTCTGGGCTCTTCTAGTAGTGGCATAACCTTTTCCTCATTTCTTTTGTCCTTTCCTCTTGGTAAGGTTATTCCGACATTGGGTCTTCTTAGCTGACGGGTCTGGCGCCAATACTAAACAACTATCGGTATCTCATGGTGGTCAACAATTTGTGGTTTCTCCTGCAGGAAATGGGTCTGGGTGATCCTCTCCGTATAACCTACGGTGGGCACATCTGCCGTGTACAAGGGAAAAATACTTATACCATTCTAAGGTTTAACAAGGTTTAATATCGTCGTCTCTCTACTATAGGTAGGTCACTCAGATTTACCATCCCATATAGCAAGGCGAATAATAAGAGTAAGTCGGTATGGTGATCAATCCATCCCGCACCCAAATCATTACCTTGTATACAGTTTTAGCGAATCTCGCATTCTAACACTCGGTCATCCTCACAAGCATTGCAGAATTTCTCTCATCGACGAACCAAGTTCGGAATAATCCATTGATTCTGCAAGCCAGACAAACATCTATCGTTCCTTCACAACTCTCAGGTTTTGCATGAACTCCTATAAAATCGTCTGTCGATAAGGGCATATCCTCTTCCAGGGTTTTTCCTTCAGCAAGAGTGTGTTTGCTTCTTGGCAGGTCCTGGGCCTGTGGGTTATGGCCCATCTCATCACTTGTAGTCCGTGAACTTATCATCGGGCAACTGATCATTGTTCCAACTTCCAACTTCCTAACATCCTTAAAATTCATCCAATTGTACTGTCTTCCTTCCGTCTATTGGCACCAAACTAGGACATGATTACTCAGACTCATCATGGAATTTTCCATTGATCCATATTTCCAACATCATACCTCCTTTATATCCAATAGTAATTCATCTCTTCATCCTCGTGGGATATCCCTCATACCAAAATAAAAACTTATACTTATGAAATCCATACTTACTTCATGGAACATCATTATCCTTTCCGCGGTCAAGCGTCCTTACAAGGGAATATTGGCCATCTCTGCATGGCACTTCTTCAACTGGGAAATGTGAAACACATCCTGAACTCCTGACGGTCCTTCGGGTAACTCCAACTTGTAGGCCACTTCTCCCATACGATCCAAAACTCGGTATGGTACTACAATTCTCGGGGCTAACTTTTACCTTAACTCCAATTCATTTAACTCCTCGCAGAGGGAATACATGAAGACATGCTCGGTCTCCAATTTCATAGACTACCTCCTGGAGTTTTTGAGTCTACATAACTCTTCTGCCTGGACTGAGCTACCTTCAGTCTATCTCGAATCAACTTAACATTCTCTTCTGACTCCTTGATCACATTTGATCCAAACAACTGACAGTCTCCAACTTCATCCCACATACTCTTGGGGCATCACACATATCGAGACAAAACTCGTATTCATTTTTGTCCGAAATCCACTCAGTGGAGTATCCTTATCTTTTCCAGGGTCAATGGTTCTTACAGGGTACTACCACCCTAAAAATGCACAAACCTTCCATAGACCATATTTCTCTTATCCTGAAAAAAAATGGTCAAAATCCTTCTTCATAGAGTAACAACTCATAAAATCCATATCAGTACCAATGATGCTAACTTTATTCATTCTCAAATTATTACAATCTCCTGTTTTTCCATTACATGCCTCAACTCAACACCTCAATATAAAGGAAAAATGTCCTCACTACTACGACTATATTTCTTTTGTTGCAAACTCAACTATCTAGCGCAAGTTTCTTTCTCCTTGGGGCATTCTCTGGCAAAGTGCCCTGCTCCATTACAACTAAAACATATTACTTCTGACAAGTATCGAGGTTTCCTTTTTGGGTAACTGTTGAGGTAGTGCCCTGACTCCTTGCACCTGTAACAGGTGATATGACTCAGGTCCTTCCTGGAATCCAATCGGTTTCTCTTCCATGGACTTTTCCATTCCAATAAGGGCTTCTATTTCCTGTGTGTCATATTCTACTTCCTCCGCCGGGAATTCTACTAGATCCCCATTCATACAATTCTGGGAGATGTGTCCTTCTTCTCCACATGAATAGCAAGACTTGGTGCAGGGTTTAATTGGTTCTTCTTTGGGTGTGTCCTCCGCCTCTTCTTTCATCACAGTTTCTTCTAACATTCCCATAAGGGCTCCTTTCATTGCTTCTTTTTTCTGTTGGATGGTTCTTTGTACCAAGGGGTAAATGTGACACTGAGCAGGGTAGTGGGTAGTCCCTTCACACAAGAAACAAGTAATTTGCCTAGTTGGGCATTCTTCAACTGGGTGACTTCCTTCACATTAGGGCATTCATCCTTGTGTTCTTTATGGGTGTGTCCGATTTCTCCACAAATCTTGCATGCACCATGTTTCTTCATATCCTTTCCATAAGGTTTCAACTTCTGGGACACAAACCGAGACTTTGGCAAAGTCAACTTAAATTCTTTCCAAGTGGTTACTCCTTGCCATCCATTCATGGTTTGGTACATCCTCCACCAAGTAGCAGCACCTCTTTCAAAGCACAGAAGAGCATGCTGGGTCATATCATGTCCAACTATAGGGTTATTCTCCATGTGATCCTCCATGTTCTGAATCCTTCAGTCCGTCTCCAACTGACTCATCGGTCCAGAAAATACAAGCTCATCTCCATTCATCCTCTATTGGGTCCATGGGTTTGGGGTGAGATAAGAGAGATAGAGAGGGATGCACACAATGCAAACAAAAGTTTTGAAAAGACAGATTTGTTGTGGCTGTCGAAAAAAACAACAAACGAATGACAGCTCATAAACGTCGCATCTAACGTAGGTATATAACAGGGGTTTGGTCTTCTAAAGGTCAATAAATCATCAACGTCTCCAAACTCTTCAAGCCTAGTTCAAGCCTCCAATGGCTTCTTCCAATCATGCTTGTCCTTCTCAAGTTCTTTTGCCAGATCAATCTCTGTTGACGTGAAATCTCTTGTGATATCCTTTAGTATTCTGGGGTTGCATTCCAAACTTCTAGGTTTCAACATCCTTGGCATGAACCATGGTCCTACTGTCCTTCAGTTCCTGACGAATCTCCTGTATCTCAAGGTTTTACTTCTCTAGCTTGGCTGCTTTCAACTTCTAGTCTTAAGTTCTTTAGGAAATGCTTCCTCATAAAATATTGCTTCCTGCAGATCCCTCTTAACTTCTTGATGTACTACTCCAGATTCTGGTGATACACCAGCTAAGGTTAAAACTTCAAATTACTGTTAGGTGATCCATCAACCTTCTTCCATCAAATCCATTCTGAAGAAATGCATCCTTAACTCAGCACGGTGACAATAGCATCAGCGGGCGATGACATCACGGATAACCGTGTTTCTGCTCTTGTCATTTCTATGAGCTATCTCTCCACAGCTGATATCTCCTGCCTTAGGGTTTCTTTGACAAAACTTCGAGTTCTCATACTCCTTGTTTTGGTCTTTCTCCAATACACCTTGATCTCGGGCATTGACATCTTCCATAGTCTGCCAAGTTCCATAAGGGTAGCAGTCCTAGGTCATACTAATCTGGGGATTCTTTAGAGCCTTCAAATCTCCTAGTCTTCGGAGTCTTCAACCGTTGTAGTTTCCATTATCATAATGTATGGTAAAATCCTCTTCATTCCGAATGGTCTTACTTGTCTGATATCTTATACTTCTTGGAGTGGTCTCATCAGTCGAATCTTCGAGTGGTCAAAAGGGAAAAGGGGTATGGTCTCACTAAAGGGAATTTTTGAATAAGCTCAAAAGAGAAGAGAGGTAAAAGATCTTTTTGAAAGGGAAAAAATCTTTGCTATGGGCTTGCCAGTTTCTAGGGTCACGTCCTACAGCCAACATGTGCTCTGATACCATCTTGTAGCGACCCGACCCGAATGGATCAAGTCTCTGTGCTTATGTGTCATCCCTGGATCGGTATGCTGATACACACAGTACTCGAAGGATTTATAACAGAGGTAAATCACATGTATAAAGTAACGTAAATACTATTACCTCAATCCAAATAGCGGAAGCAACAAGGTTGTGGATTCCCATCAACACCAACGGCAAAGTTGAGTGTAGAAATCGTAACCCTAACGTATCACTTACTCATCGTAAGATGATCCTGCAACATGAGACGTTGCAGCCACAGAGGGTCAGTACATTGAATGTACTGGCAAATTCACACCATAGAGAAAATGATGAACAATGGCTATCACTATATGCATATATGGCTGGTGGAAAAGCTCTATGCTTATAAGGTTTTTGCGTAAAGCCAATTTTTCCCTACTGCAAAGGAGTAAATTTATTTAACTATCATGGTGGTTGTGAAACATCGAGAATGGTTGACAGCATTCTCAATCCCAATTAAAAATAATTAAAACCCAACAACATTAATTAGAAGTAACATGTTGAGATTCACATGATATTCAAGTACTAGAGACTCAAGATGTCCATAACCGGGGACACGGCTAATCATGATTAGTTTGTACACTCTACAGAGGTTTGCGCACTTTTCCCCACATGACTCGATCGCCTCCGTTTGTTTTCTCGCACTACATGGTGTTTGAGAAACGGATGACCGAGACATAGTCTTTCAGAAGCGCTAGCACCTTACTTGTGGGGTAGACCGTACCACCTACAACCCCTACATCTGCTAGTCCACCCCGTAAGAGTTCGCACAACTTAGTCAACTATGCCAGAGCCCATAATGGCATGTGGCTGCACATGGAAGTTTCTAGCATGAAAGATCTTATGATCCCTTTGAGCCTGGGTGGCGGTCCGAAAAAAAAACAGGCAAGTCCTAATAGACATCAGGTGCCTCAATCTACCCAGATGTGTGTTTAAGTTGCCACCTTAGATAAACCATTAAAAATTAATAAACTCACATCTGTCATGGATATCACTCACCCAATCCACGTCTACTAGCATAGCATGGCGTAATAAGCAAACGTAGAAGTAACTCCCAAGGGTTTGATAATAATACAGGTAATAGGTACTACCTCATCTACTTCCCATCCCACAATTTAATTAGATCCTAATCATGCAATGTGAGAGGATTGATCTAATGCAATAAAACTGGGTTGTAGAAAAGTATGATCAAAGTGTGAACTTGCCTGCAATGTTGATGAAGATGATTCGCACTCAAAACTCGTTATAGATCTACTCGTCACACTCCGGTTAATCTATCGTAAGCAAACAATAGTAACCACACAATAAGTACTCATGTAATGCACAAGTAAAACTCGAACAAGAGAATGAACTAGATAGTTCAACTTAAGAACTCCGGTTGCAAAGAAAGAAAGAACCGAACAAAGAAACAAACGGCGAAAGAAAACAACTCGGTTCTAGCAAGTTGAAACTAGGTCAAATTTTACCGGGACAAAAACTTGTTTAAGTTGATTATACGGAACGGCGGTTTCGCAACGAAACTCCAGGCGCTTGAATCACCTGATTCTGATAAACGAGCGAGAAGAAAGACTAGAACGAAGATCGGATCTGAGATCACGATCGCCGAATAAATCCGACGAAAAGAAAAAGAAGAACGATTAAACGAACGGGCGTCGTTAACCGGGGAAAAATCGGTGATCACGTTCGTTGAGACGAACGGTCCGAAAGAAGAACGAAAACCGATCTAGGGTTTTCGGAGAAAAAGACCGAAACGAAAAACCGATCTAGAAAACCGGAACGGTTTAGAGAAGAAAAGAATCGAAACAATTAGACGAAAACGATCCAAGGAAAAGAGACGTGGGGCAACCTCCGGCGAGGTCTCCGGCGAGGGGCTGCGGCGGCGGCGGCGTAGGGCTGCGGCGGCTAGGTGCGGCGGCGGTGTGGGGTGGTGGCGCGGCGTT
>NC_041384.1:175555750-175571149 GCF_002162155.2 Triticum dicoccoides
CGCGGCGGCGGCGGGTGACGCAGGGCGCGGCGCGGGTGAGAGGCGCGGGGTGAGGCGCGGCTTGGGTGGTGGAGAGAGGGGTTTTGATTTGATGTTTAGAGGGGGGGGTGCTTGGGTATTTGTATTGGGGAGGGGTGAGGAGACATTGGGTAGGGGACAAGAAATAGACTAGGAATAGGAAAAAGAGTCTAGAAGAAAAAGAAAGAAAACGAAACTAGGAAAAGAGACGGCCTAAGAATCCTATTAGGATTCGGCCAGGGAAACAAGAGGCGGCGGCGGCGGCCTGCCTTGCCTGGCGCTGGTTGCGCGCGCGGGGGGCTGGGGCTGGGGCGCGGGGGTGGCTGGCCTGGGCCTTGGCCCGGCTGGCCTGCGGTAAGTCTTTTTTTTATAAACGGTTCAGCGCGCAGAGAAAAAAAAGCAAAAGAAAACTAACTAAACGAACTTCGAAAAATCTAAAGTAAATTTTCACCGACTCCTAAAAATGAGCCGAACAAAATGAACTTTCCTCCGGGCCTAAAATGCAATTTTTGAAAACACGCATTTTTCCCTATCCAAATAAAATGCAAATAAAACTCCGGCAAAACCAAAACTTGATCTGTTTATTAAATCTTCATTTTTCCTACATTTTTGGGAAAGTCATATTATTCCCTCTCTTATATTTTTGACGTCGGAAAAATAATTGAAGATGAAATAAATAAATCAAATGATCCTCTTTTCCAATCCGAGAAAACTCTCAAATAAGAAAATAACGAAATCTCCAACTCTCTCCGAAGGTCCTTGAGTTGCGTGAAATTTCTAGGATCGACCAAAATGCAAGAAAATAAGATATGCATGATGATCTAATGTATAACATTCCAAATTGAAAATAAATTCAAAAGAGCTTTGAATTTAATTCTTTGAAACTCCCAACTCATATTTCATATAATTTGAAGAAGTCATTTTATCTTCTCTCGTGAAAATCATTGAGTCGCATAAAGTTTCAGAATTGGAATATTTTCAACTGAAATTCAAATATTTTTCAAACACCCTTTTCATTTTTAAATGGAAGAAGTCATGTCATCTTCTCTCTAGGGTTTTGTGTTTGAAAAGAATTTGAATTCATGGAGATCAGAAAGCAAATATGAAAGTTTGGGAAAGTCCTTTTATTCCCTCTCATTTAACTTTCAAAAGTTTCGAATTCACTCACTTTCAGACAATCAAACAAACTATCAATCAAATCTATCTATTTATTATAACATTCCAAAATTTAGAATTTTGGGATGTTACAACGTCGGAGCCGATACCCCACATCGTCATCCACCGCAACCTCAACCGCAACACCCTCCAAGGCTAGTAGTTGAAGCCAAGGCTGAGCCGTTTGTACCCGAGCCAGTTCAACCATGCCGTCCTACGCCTCAGCGCTGGCGCTCCAACTTCGCCACCGTCCACTACACAAGAGCTGTTCCTGCTACGCCGTCCTTCGCCGCCTCGGATCTGCTTCCCCTCCGCCGACATACGGCCACGACAACACAGTCAACAATTTGGCCATGGGTTCGTCCAAGCCTGCACCCTCCTCCAAAACATCAGTTTCCCCGGCAAAAAGAAGAAGATTAGCGCGACATGTGGAGGCGACCATACTGGCAACCGGAAATGGTACTCCTGTTCCCTTATTCGTGCAAATCTTACGTGTATGCTTGCACGGTATTCATCCCACAAAAGACACTAGTTGACCGCTTTTTCTTGATACTAGATGTTCCTAGTTACTCGCGATGCACAAGGTTTCTCCTCATATACTATTTCACCTTAGCTAGAGGTCCATCGCCCACCTGGATTTCAATTCCTGGTTAGTTGATTCCCAATTAACGGAAGCATTCCCCGGCGTAATAGGCTCTAGTCCGCCTATTACGCCTGGGAAGCAGCGCCTCGGTGTTTATCTTAGGGCCGTCTGGGGCCTAGAGCTGCTGGTGCCTGATCTGGAGGTCGGCCGGGATTAAAGGGATGGCCTGGGGCCACTGCCAAGCACGGCGGTGGTGTGAGGTCGAGGGTAGGGCAAGGCGGCGGAGGCAGGGGTCTAGGCCGGTGGTCGCTGGCGGTTTGAGAAAGATCGTCAATAGTGACTGGCGGGACGTGGACGAAGGACATCTGCCCATTCCTTATAGATCGGACGGTTCATAAAAAAATCAACTGACCTATTTATCTTGATAGGACCACATGTGGTGGTGTGCTGGAGGAGTACCTGCATTTCCTGTGCTCATATATTACAAAATCATATGGAGTAGAATCTAATTTTGTTTGCCATGCAATGTTGTACAACTATCATATGTCTCCTGTCATTTATTTTTCAGCCACCTGCTATCTGCTACTTTTACAATGCACTAGTTCTGCACACACTTCACCCATACTGTCACTATTGTGTTTTTATATAAGGGTATTTTAGACTCTGCTGCCTTCACAGAAGCAGAAAATAAAAGAGAGAAGTTGCTCCAGCATGGTACGTGGCTAGGCCAGACACGTTTCAGCCATTTAAAGGCTGCAATGTCAAATGAACCACCATCCCAGGTGCCTGCTTTAACTTCGTGGAGTCATATGTGGTTGCATGTTGCATATGGTTTCTATCTTGTATTCGAAAGGCCGAAGTCGGTCTTTATTAAGGTAAGGAAAGATATTTTTACATGAAGCACCATCCCGGGAGCACCAGAAGTCAAATGGCTAGTCAAGGCACTAGCAGAGCCAGTGACAAGCCCATCACAGACAAGCATCACCTAGAAGCCAACTAAAAAGCCACGATGGTGGCGAAGCAGCCCTCCTCCCACCAGGCTCTCAGGTCCTAGATGATCATGCTCACCACTCCAGCCGGATGTCTAGCTTGTATTGCTTCCAATTTGGTTAAATTGCATCTGCTTAGCTTACACACTATACCTTTGAATATGACACGCCTTCCTGTTTTTTGTACATACTAGTACATCTGTCTATTAACCATGTTCTTACATCAAACTAATGTTCTTGTGTATCCCTCATCAATCACTTATGATGAGGCAGTCAGGCAAGTGGACTACTGTGAGAAAATATCCTCATTTAAAGATTGCAGCGTCAGCCTCCCCACATGATTATCAAGAAACAACAAGGCTAGATGAAGATAGTGAACGTAGCTCTATAGTTGATTACCGCATTTCCCCTACACTAGCATCGCAGGTGCTTGCTCTAACTTGGCAGCGTGATATGTGGATGCATGTTGCATATGGTGTCTAGATTGTAATTCTTCCAATCTTGTTAAATTGCATGTGCTATTCTGCTTAGTTTATACATTATACCTGTTAATGTGACATGCCTTCGTGTTTTTAGTACACAGTACATCTGTCTATCAAGCATGTCCTTACATAAAACTATTGTTTTTTTGTATCCCGCATAAATCAATATGATGAGACGCCTTTAGTATATGCAGTGTGATATTAGTTGCATCTTTCATATGATTTATAGCAGCCGCTGCTTCAAAATTGTTGAAATGCCATTTATGATGGGACACTTTTAACTTGGCAGAGTCATATTGGTTGCATCTTTCATGTGGTGTCTAGCTTGCATTACTTCTTATTTGTTGAAGTGGTTTCTGCTTAGTTTACACGAACAATTGTGAATATGCCATGCCGTCCTATTTTTCGTATTATTCCATCCTGGACTCATGTGTTTGCCTCACATCAAAGTAGTGATTATCGGTATCATGCATGAATGAGTTCTGAACAGTGAATTTTATTGCTTTTCCTTGTCGGTTTTACTTGACAATTCAAAATCAATAAAGTGGAAGGAAGTTAGCAAGGTAGCGGATGATGGTGCTCCTTCCAAATGGAGGGCCTCTACAGATTCTACTCCTCCATCCCCCCAAGATGATTTCCAAGACAACACATGCATAGACACTGAACGTAGCTGTGTTGATGATGAGCACATCTCCCCTAGTGCACCATCACAGGTGCTCCCTCTAACTTGGCACTGTTATATGTGGTTGCATGTTATGTATGATGTCTAGATTGTATTGCTTCTAATTTTGTTGAATTTCATTTGCTTACTTTACACATTATACTTGTGAATAAGACACATGTTCCTGTTTCTAGAACATACAATATCTGTCTATCACACCGTGTTCTTACATCAAAGTACTATTGTTGTGTAACCTGCAACAATCACTTATCATAAGACACGTTTGACTTGGGAGTGTGATATAGGTTACATCTCGCATTCTTTTCTAGCTTGTACTACTTCTAATTTGTTGAAATGGCACTTATGACGAGATAGTTTTAACTTGGTAGTCGTTGCATCTTTCATATGGTGTCTAGCTTTCATTGCTTCTAATTTGTTGAAATGCCTTCTCCTTAGTTTACACATCATAAGCTGTGAATATGCAATGCTGTGAATATGCAATGGCACTAATGACGAGAGACCTTTAACTTGGTAGTGTGATGTTGTTTGCATCTTGCATATGATTTATTTCTTGTACTGCTTCACATTTGTTTAAACGTCATTTATGATGAGACACTGTTAACTTGGCAGAGCAATATTTGTAGCATCTTTCATATGGTGTCTACCTTCCATTGCATTGCTTCTAATTTAGTGAAATGTCTTCTGCTTAGTTTACACATCACAGTTCTGGTTATCTCATGTTGTCCTATTTTTCGTACATATTATATCCTCCTATCACGTGGTTGTCTAACATCAAAGTTTAGTTCGTCTGTATCACGCATCAATTTGTTCTGAAGAACTAAATTGTTATTTATTTTTCTTGTCGGCTTGACTTAACATGGCACAGAGAAAGAGGAAGCAAGACAGAATGATAGGGAAAGGGAAGCAGAAGAATCCTACGGACTCTGCTGGTATTGATGGTGCAATAGAAGGTCAAAGTCCAGTGGAAAATTGTACCGACAAGGTATCCCGTGCTACATGAGCTATAAAACAAGTCAAACAGAAACAAATAGCTGCCACCAAACAAGCAGAGACAGCCCTAGTTGTTGCAGCACCTTCCACAGTACCACCAGCTGCACGATTTACTCATTGGTCAACTCAGCTAGCAGCACGTTCCCAAGCTCCCTTGCCACCTGAAACTACTTCTAAAGTACTCTTGACACAAGATGAGTTGGCAAGATTAGATGGACTTTGTGAGCTTCAACAACAAGAAGGTAGTTGCTGGAGCCAAGTTACAGTTGCATGCTTCTTTATATGCAGTCTCACAGTTTGATGTACACTAAAACTTCCTATGTTTGTTGTTGGACTAGCACCTAGGCGCAAGAGGAAACAAACATCAGGGATAATGCTCGATAGGTTAACTAAATCTAGAGGAGGTAGAATGGAGGTCCATTTTGAGGCAGGTTTAAAAAGGCCACGTGATGCTACAGAGTCAGCCAAGTTAGTATCAGAGGCAATGATTGCTATTAGGTGTCATGTACGTATCCTCCCAACATGGATTCAGTACAGGAATGACAAAGATGAAACCCAGTTCAACACCTTCCTCGACCATTTATCTGTAAGTATGGTTATGTATGGAAACTAGTGATACCATCTTGCTCTGTCCAATACTTTCTAGGTTGCTGATAATGAGACTCCCATAATTTTCAATAGATGAGGTTCAAGTTGGATAGCCAAGATGATGCAACCAGACAAGCTTGCACCCATGTTTCAAGTCTGCTCTACGACAATATCGGTATAACTTGAGGAAAACTCACTTTGAAGGTAAGGCTAATAGTGAACTTGCCCAAACATCTCTAGTGGAAAATATATCAGATGAAGACTGGAGAGGCCTCGTTAAACACTGGCCCGATCCGAACTATCAGGTACATTATATATATGTGATCAGATCACATGTTGAAGTCCTATTTACGCATGTGCCACACAAATCTATCTTCTTGTAGGTGAACTGTTAAAAGAACAAGGCTAACCGTACGAAAGTGAAATTCCAACAAACGACAGGATCTTGTAGCTATATTGCACACTGTGAGGCTCTTGTAATTAGCTGCTGTTTCACTCTTTTCGCTGTACCATATTATCGGATCTATATTGACTTGTTCCAAATACAGAGGAAAGCCGGCAAGGACCAAAAATTACCTGAACCAAATGCTATGGAAATCTTCAAGGACTGTCACACCAACAAGACGAAGGGCATGACTACACCAGACAAAGCCGCTGTTGTAAGTCCTTAATCCTCATGCCTTTTAACTACTACTTACGCTGACTCGTGCCTTGAACTGCATGGTTTGCAGCCAATGTCTATTACTCTTTTCAATTTTATACACAATTGTCTTAGCGTATGAATGCACCTTACAAGGTTTAAAAGAGAGGAGTGATGTTCCTTTGATCTTGACCTGTAATCTAGTTCCGTGCTGGACTTGCCCACACAACGTTAGAATTTCCTGTTTGTCTCTTCTCAGTTGTTTTGTGATATGAATGATGTCATATTATGCTTACCGTATTATAAACTTTGTCTCTTTATCCTTAGCTGTCAATACAATGTGAAGAAATAGACAATACATTAGCCATGGTACATGGTCATATGTTTGGAACCTGGTTTTATTATGTACTTTGCAGTAAAATACAACTAATTTTTTACATGGGTTCACTAGAATAAGTTCTGTATATAGACCAAAGCTATTTTGTTTGGTTTTGCTGCCTCCTTAATATCTTCTATTCTGGTACTAATGTAAAAAGTCAACTTTTCAGCAAGCTATGGAAAAAATGGTGGAACCGCCACCTTCTGAAGGTGGCGAGGCAACTATAACCGCAATGTCAGCTCTTGCTGCAGTGGGTCAGTACCTGTCCACTAACAGTGCCAAAAGCACGTTCCTGCGTAATACTGGGATGGTTGTTAAGGCAATCTCATCCAAACTGCCTCATGATCAAGATATGCAAGCTCAAAACAATGTTATATCTATGCTCTAGACACAAGTCCGTTCCCTAGCAGAGATCCTTTGTGAAACAAGGACAAACATTATTCGATGTCATCAAGATATGCATGGTTTTGAATCCAGACTATCAGACATTTGCTATGTTGTTCAGGAGCCTAGGAGATATGAAGGCGAAGGTTATGGCGCTCCATCGGACAATACAACATGAAAACATAACAGTCAGGTTAAATGAACTGAGCTTCTGAACTTCTGGTGGTGCATTTATCTGCCAGACTGTTAACTTTTATGCCAACCTTCCTTTTGTTTTATAGTTGTAATTTGTTTTGTTGCAATACAAAATTTGTTCTTAATGTGTAGCCACCGGCTGAAGAAAACAGCAAGCCATTTTTGTATAGTGTAGGGTGTTCCCTATATTTGCACAGCTGGCGATCTTTGATGCCTAGTGGATGTAATCTATGCGATCGCCTTAATAGCTTAGCGATAGTTTTGGGCTCATTTATTTCCTAGTCTTCGTTTTCCTTGGTTTGCTAGTGGCCGCAAGAACCATGGGCCATATACGGACCGTGGTAACCATGACCCTGCTACGAGCCATAGGATCCATGGGCCTCCTATGGGCCATCTTTAAATGGGCCTCCAACACAGCCATAGAATCGGTGGGCCTCGGGCTGTCGGCTAAATGGGTCTACATGGGCCATAAAAAGGCGTAATTGGTATCGGCCTAGCACGGTAACGGGCCGTTAATAGGTCGGAGGACAGCAAAGGCTTAATTCTATCACAGGCATAACGGGTCGTTAATGGGCCAGAATATAGGACGTGCTGGAAACGGCGCAACGGGTTAACAAGCCAGGAACGGGCCAACTCTTGCCAAGGGCCAAATTTGGCTTATTAGGGGAACATGCCAGTAATGGACCGGAAGTAATCGAGGGCCAGAAAGGAGCCCAAGAACGTATGGGCCGTCAATAGGCCGAAAGCTAACACGGGCTGGAAACGGCCCATGTGAATCATGGGCCGTTAACGGGTACAAAGAAATTTACTGTTCATTCTGGGCTAGAGTCACCGTGGACCTTTAAAGGGCCTAAAGATACGAAGGCCTCATATGGGCCGAAAGACGTCTTGAGCCATACGTGGGCCAAAAGTGAAACGGGCTGGTGTTATATTCGACGACCCACATGACGTTGTTGGGTCGATTTCGGGTAGGCCCTAATGGGCCATGAGTTACCGGGCCGTAAAATGGGCTATTTATGAAAGAGATGGTCAACAGGCTTTTCATGGGCGAGCCCGTTAACTTTTGACCAAGTCAAACAGGCCGGCCTTTGTAAGCTAAATGGGCCGGTGGTGGGCTGTCACACGTGTCGACATATCATAGGCGCCTATCTGACCCACTGACGAGCTGACATGTGTTTCCTCCAGCCAATTGGAATTTTACACGTGGAAATTTCCCATTGGTCCGGGCTGTTAACGGGTTATCAGATCCAAAACCGGACCCGATAGCTTAACGGCGACCCGTTACGGTGGATGGCACGTGTCGGTCACCCTTGACGAAAGCACTTCTGTGACGCGAGATTTATCATCATGGAAGTGGACACTTCCGTGATGATAATTTTTGTAATGTCATGGAACACTTCTACGACAACACAGGTATGACTATCTTGATTCTGTCATAAAATTGTCATGGATGTACATGTATGACAGAAAACATGACCTACTGTGACAAACACGTATCATCACGGAAGTGTCTTTTTTTGTAGTGTAGGCAATTGTCTGGGGTGTGCTAGGCGCCCCCTCCTCATATATATAGGTGGGAGGGAGAGGGGAGAGGCCAAGCAGCGCCCCAAGTAGGTCCGAATCCTACTTGGGCTCCTGCCCTTGGCCGTGCCCCTTGCCATGTTTGTCAGAGGAGGAAGGAAAGAAGGGGGGAGGGGGAAGGAAGGGGGAATCATATTCCTCTCTTTCCTTTCCCTTCCCCTCTTTCATTCTCCTCTTAGGCCGGGACATATGGGGGGCGCATCATCCCCTTGTGGCTGGTGAGTTTCCCCTCTTGGCCCATAAGGCCCATATCTTTTGCCGGGGGTGCCTAGAACCCTTCCCGGTGACCCGATAAATATCCGGTACCCCCGAAACAGTTTCAGTGTCCGAATACTATCATCCTATATATCAATATTTACCTCTCGACCATTTCGAGACTCCCCGTCATGTCCGTGATCTCATATGGGACTCCAAACAACATTCAGTCCGCAAATCACATAACTCATATAATATTATATCATCATTGAACGTTAAGCATGCGGACCCTACGGGTTCAAGAACTATGTAGAAATGACCGAAGACACCTCTCCGGTCAATAACCAATAGCGGAACCTGGATGCCTATATTGGCTCCTACATATTATACGAAGATCTTTATCGGTCGAACCGTTTTGACAACATACATAATTCCCTTTGTCCATCGGTATGTTACTTGCCCAAGATTCAATTGTCGGTATCTTCATACCTAGTTCAATCTCGTTACCAACAAGTCGCTTTACTCGTTCTGTAATACATCACCTTGTGACTAACTCCTTAGTCATTTTCTTGCAAGCTTATGATGTGTATTATCGAGAGGGCCCAGAGATACATCTCCGATACTCGGAGTGACAAATCCTAATCTCGATCTATGCCAACTCAACAAACACCTTCAGAGATACCTGTAGAGCATCTTTATGATCACCTAGTTGCGTTGTGATGTTTGATAGCACACAAGGTATCCCTCAGCTACTCGGGAGTTGCATAATCTCATAGTCTAAGGAGTAAGTAGTTGACATGAAAAGCAATAGCAATAAACTGAACGATCATTATGCTAAGCTAACAGATGGGTATTGTCCATCACATCATTCTCCTAATGATGTGATCCCATTATCAAATGACAACACATGTCTATGGTTAGGAAACCTTAACCATCTTTGATCAACAAGCTAGCCTTGTAGAGGCTTACTAGGGACACAGTATTTGTTTATGTATTCACACATGTATTTAAGTTTCCAATCAATACAATTCGAACATGAATAATAAACCTTTATCATGAATAAGGAAATATAAAATAACAACTTTATTATTGCCTCTAGGGCATATTTCCTTCTGTCTCCCACTTGCACTAGAGTCAATAGTCTAGTTCACACCACCATGTGATTTAACACCCATAGTTCACATCGCCATGTGACCAACACCCAAAGAGTTTACTAGAGTCAATAATCTAGTTCACATCGCCATGTGATTAGAACCCAAAGAGTACTAAGGTGTGATCATGTTTTGCTTGCGAGAGAGGTTTAGTCAACGGGTCTGTCACATTCAGATCCGTATGCATTTTGGAATTTTCTATATCTACAATGCTCTGCATGGAGCTACTCTAGCTAAATGCTCCCACTTTCAATATGTATCTAGATAGAGACTCAGAGTCATTTGGATTGGTGTCGAAGCTTGCATCGACATAACTCTTTACAACAAACTCTTTATCACCTCCATAACTGAGAAACATTTCCTTAGTCCTCTTTAGGCAAGAAAAACTTTGTTTTTGCCACTCTAGTTTTTGCCCACTTTGCATATGCCACTTTAGAATTTGAAATTTCACTTTTGCCACTCTTAGCTTTTGACAATATATCACTTTTGCCATTCCATGGCAAAAGCAAAATTTTCAGAGTGGCAATTGTGATACATCGTCAAAAGCTAAGAGTGGCAAAAGTGAAATGAAAAATTATCATATTTGCCATGGAATGGCGTTTGTGATGTATTGTCAAAAGCCAAGCGTGGCAAAAGTGAGATGTCAAATTCTAGAGTGGCATAAGCAAAATTGGCAAAAGCTAGAGTGGCAAAAACAAAGTTTTCCCCTTTAGGTACCTAAGGATAATTTTGACCGTTGTCCAGTGTTCTACTCCTGGATCACTATTGTACCCCCTTTCCAAACTCATGGCAAGGCACACAATAGGTCTGGTACACAACATGGCATACTTCATAGAACCTATGACTGAGGCATAGGGAATGACTTTCATTCTCTCTATATATTCTGCCGTGGTCGGGTTTTGAGTCTTACTCAACTTCACACCTTGCAACACAGGCAAGAACCCTTTCTTTGACTGATCCATTTCAAACTTCTTCAAAATCTTGTCAAGGTATGTGCTTTGTTAAAGTCCTATTAAGCATCGCGATCTATCCCTATAGATCTTGTTGCCCAATATATAAGTAGCTTCTGAAGGAAATATGCCCTAGAGGCAATAATAAAGTTGTTATTTATATTTCCTTATATCATGATACAAGTTTATTATTCATGCTAGAATTGTATTAATCGGGAACTTATGAATACATATACAAACAGAGTGTCCCTAGTTTGCCTCTACTTGACTAGCTCATTAATCAAAGATGGTTAAGTTTCCCAGCCATAGACATGTGTTGTCATTTGATGAACATGATCACATTATTAGAGAATGATGTGATGGACAAGACCCATCCGTTAGCTTAGCATTATGATCGTTTAGTTAATTGCTATTGAATTCTTCATGACTTATACATGTTCCTATGACCATGAGATTATGCAACTCCCGAAACTAGAGGAACACCTTGTGTGCTATCAAACGTCACAACATAATTGGGTGATTATAAAGATGCCCTACATGTGTCTCCGATGGTGTTTGTTGAGTTGGCATAGATCGAGATTAGGATTTCTCACTCCGTGTATCGGAGAGGTATCTGTGGACCCTCTCGGTAATGCACATCACTATGAGCCTTGCAACCAATGTGACTAATGAGTTAGTCATGGGATGATGCATTACAGAACGAGTAAAGAGACTTGCCGGTGACGAGATTGAACTAGGTATGATGATACCGACGATCGAATCTTGGGCAAGTAACATGCCGATGACAAAGGGAACAGCGTATGTTTTTATGCGGTTTGACCGATAAAGATCTTCGTAGAATATGTAGGAGCCAATATAGCATCCAGGTTCCGCTATTGGTTATTGACCAGAGATGTGTCTTAGTCATGTCTACATAGTTCTTGAACCCGTAGGGTCCGCACGCTTAACGTTCGATGACGATTTGTATTATGAGTTATGTGATTTGATGACCGAAGTTTGTTCGGAGTCCCGGATGAGATCACAGACATGACGAGGAGTCTCGAAATGGCCGAGACATAAAGATTGATATATTGGACCATGTTATTCGGACACCAGAAGTGTTCCGGATGGTTTCAGGTAAAAACGGAGTGCCGAAGGGGTTACCGGAACCCCTCGGGGGAACTAATGGGCCACCATGGGCCTTATTGGAGAGAGAGGAGGGCCGCCAGGGCAGCCCCCCCCCTTAGCAGTACGAATTGGACAAGGGAAGGGGGGCGCCCCCTTTCCTACTCCCTCTCCCTCTCCTTCCTTCCCCCTCTCTTCCTTGGGGAGGAATCCTACAAGGACTAGTAGTCCTAGTAGGACTCCCTCTCCTTGGGCGCGCCCCTAGGGCCGACCGGCCTCCCCTCCCTCCTTTATATACGGGGGCACGGGGCATCCTAGAACACACAAGTTGATCTTTTAGCCATGTGCGGTGCCCCCCTCCACAGTTACACACCTTGGTCATATCGTCATAGTGCTTAGGCGAAGCCCTGTGCCGGTAAACTTCATCATCACCGTCACCATGCCGTCGTGCTGACAAAAATCTCCCTCGGCATCAACTGGATCAAGAGTTCGAGGGACATCACCGAGCTGAACGTGTGCTGATCGCGGAGGTGCCATACGTTTGGTACTTGGATCAGTTGGATCGCGAAGATGTTCAACTACATCAACCGCGTTACGCTTCCGCTTTCGGTCTACGAGGGACGTAGACACACTCTCCCCTCTCATTGCTATGCATCTCCTAGATAGATCTTGCGTGATCGTAGGATTTTTTTTGAAATACTGCGTTCCCCAATAGTGGCATCCGAGCCAGGTCTATGCGTAGATGTTATATGCATGACTACAACACAATGAGTTGTGGGCGATAATAGACATACTGCTCACCAGCAACGTCTTACTTTGATTCGGTGGTATTGTTGGATGAAGCGGCCCGGACCGACATTACATGACCGCGTTCATGAGACTGGTTCTACCGACGTGCTTCACACAAGTGGCTAGCGGGTGTCTGTTTCTCCAGCTTTAGTTGAATCGAGTTTGACTGCGCCCGATCCTTGTTGAAGGTTAAAACAACACACTTGATGAAAAGTCATTGTGGTTTTGATGCGTAGATAAGAACGGTTCTTGATAGAAGCCCGTAGCAACCACGTACAACTTGCTACAACAAAGTAGATGACATCTAACTTGTTTTTGCAGGGCTTGCTATGATGTGATATGGTCAAGATGTGATGATATATAAATTGTTGTATGAGATGATCATGTTTTGTAACAGTTATCGACAACTTGTAGGAGCCATATGGTTGTCGCTTTATTGTATGAAATGCAATCGCCATGTAATTGCTTTACTTTATCACTAAGCGGTAGCGATAGTCGTAGAAGCAATAGTTGGCGAGACGACAACGATGCTACGATGGAGATCAAGGTGTCAAGCCGGTGATGATGGTGATCATGACAGTGCTTTGGAGATAGAGATCAAAGGCACAAGATGATGATGGCCATATCATATCACTTATATTGATTGCATGTGATGTTTATCCTTTATGCTTCTTATTTTGCTTAGTACGACGGTAGCATTATAAGATGATCTCTCACTAAATTTCAAGGTATAAGTGTTCTCCCTGAATATGCACCATTGCTACAGTTCATCGTGCTGAGACACCACGTGATGATCGGGTGTGATAAGCTCTACGTTCACATACAACGGGTGCAAGCCATTTTTGCACATGCAGAATACTCGGGTTAAACTTGACGAGCCTAGCATATGCAGATATGGCCTCGGAACACTGAGACCGAAAGGTCGAGCGTGAATCATATAGTTGATATGATCAACATAGTGATGTTCACCATTGAAAGCTACTCCATCTCAAGTGATGATCGGACATGGTTTAGTTGATATGGATCACATGATCATTTAGATGACTAGAGGGATGTATATCTAAGTGGGAGTACTTAAGTAATATGATTAATTGAACTTTAATTTATCATGAACTTAGTACTTCATAGTATTTTGCATGTCTATGTTGTTGTATATAAATGGCCCGTTCTTATGTTCCTTTGAATTTTAATGCGTTCCTAGAGAAAGCTAAGTTGAAAGATGATGGTAGCAACTACATAGACTGGGTCCATAACTTGAGGATTATCCTCATTGCTGCACAGAAGAATTATGTCTGGAAGCACCGCTAGGTGCAAAGCCCGCTGTAGGAGTAACACCAGATGTTATGAACGTTTGGCAGAGCAAATCTGATGACTACTCGATAGTTCAGTGTGCCATGCTTTACGGCTTAGAATCAGGACTTCAACGACGTTTTGAACGTCATGGAGCATATGAGATGTTCCAGGAGTTGAAGTTAATATTTCAAGAAAATGCCCGAATTGAGAGATATGAAGTCTCAAATAAGTTCTATAGTTGCAAGATGGAGGAGAATAGTTCTATCAGTGAACATATACTCAGAATGTCTGGGTACCAGAACCACTTGACTCAACTGGGAGTTAATCTTCCTGATGATAGTGTCATTGACAGAGTTCTTCAATCACTGCCACCAAGCTACAAAAGCTTTGTGATGAACTATAATATGCAAGGGTTGGATAAGACAATTCCCGAGATCTTCACAATGCTAAAGGCCGCGGAGGTAGAAATCAAGAAGGATCATCAAGTGTTGATTGTTAACAAAACCACTAGTTTCAAGAAAAAGGGCAAAGGGAAGAAGGGGAACTTCAAGAAGAACGGCAAGCAAGTTGCTGCTCAAGTGAAGAAGCCCAAGTCTGGACCTAAGCCTAAGACTGAGTGCTTCTACTGCAAAGGGACTGGTCACTGGAAGCGGAACTGCCCCAAGTATTTGGAGGATAAGAAGGATGGCAAAGTGAAAGGTATATTTTGTTGGGGAACGCAGTATTTCAAAAAATTTCCTAGGATCGCGCAAGATCTATCTAGGAGATGCATAGCAACGAGAGGGGAGAGTGTGTCTACATACCCTCGTAGATGGAAAGAGGAAGTGTTAAGCAATGCGGTTGATGTAGTCGAACGTCTTCGCGATCCAACCGATCAAGTACCGAACGCACGGCACCTCCGCGATCTGCACATGTTTAGCTCGATGACGTCCCTCATACTCTTGATCCAGTTGAGGGTGAGGGTGAGTTTTGTCAGCACGACGGCGTGTTGACGGTGATGATGAAGTTACCGACGCAGGGCTTCGCCTAAGCACTACAACAATATGATTGAGGTGTCAAACTGTGGAGCGGGCACCACACACGGCTAAAGATCAAATTGTGTGTCTATGGGGTGCCCCCTCCCCCGTATATAAAGGAGGGGAGGGGGGAGGGCCGGCCATAAGGGGCGCGCCCAAGGGGGGAATCCTACTCCTAGTAGGAGTAGGTTTCCCCCTTTCCTAGTCCAAGTAGGAGAAGAAGGAAGGAGAGGAA
>NC_041384.1:175571475-175577759 GCF_002162155.2 Triticum dicoccoides
GTCCAATTCGGTTTGGGCTAGGGGGGCGCGCGCCACACCTTGGCCTGCCTCCTCTCTTCCACCATTAGGCCCAATAACTTCCCAGAGGGGGTTCCGGTAACCCTCGGTACCCCAAAACTTATCCGAAACGACCCGAGCCATTCAGGTGTCTGAATGTGGACTTCCAATATATGAATCTTTATGTATCGATCATTTCAAGACTCCTCGTCATGTATGTGATCACATCCAAGACTCCGAACAACCTTCGGTACATAAAATCACATAACTCATAATACATATCATCATCGAACGTTAAGCGTGCGGACCCTATGGGTTCGAGAACTATGTAGATATGACCGAGACACATCTCCAGTCAATAACCAATAGGGGAACCTGGATTCTCATATTGGTTCCTACATATTCTATGAAGATCTTTATCGGTCAAACCGCATAACAACATACCTTGTTCCCTTTATCATCGGTATGTTACTTGCCCCAGATTCGATCGTCAGTATCGTCATACCTAGTTCAATCTCGTCACCGGCAAGTCTCTTTACTTGTTCCGTAATGCATCATCCCATGACTAACTCATTAGTCACATTGCTTGCAAGGCTCATAGTGATGTGCATTACTGAGAGGGCCCAGAGATACCTTTTTGATACACTGAGTGACAAATTCTAATCTTGATCTATGGCAACTCAACAAACACCATAGGAGACACTGATGACCCTCAAGTGTAGGGGATCTATCGTAGCCTTTTTGATAAGTAAGAGTGCTGAACCCAACGAGGAGCAGAAGGAAATGATAAGCGGTTTTCAGCAAGGTATTCTCTGCAAGCACTGAAATTATCGATAACAAATAGTTTTGTGATAAGGTAATTTGTAACGGGTAGCAAGTACTAAAAGTAAATAAGGTGCAGAAATATGGCCCAATCCTTTTTGTAGCAAAGGAAAAGCCTAGACAAACTCTTATATAAAGGAAAGCACTCTCGAGGACACATGGGAATTATCGTCAAGCTAGTTTTCACCATGTTCATATGATTCGCGTTCGGTACTTTGATAATTTGATATGTGGGTGGACTGGTGCTTGGGTACTTCCCTTACTTGGACAAGCATCTCACTTATGATTAACTCCTATTGCAAGCATCCGCAACTACAATAGAAGTATTAAGGTAATCCTAACCATACCATGAAACAGATGGATCCAAATCAGCCCCTTACGAAGCAACACATAAACTAGGGTTTAAGCTTCTGTCACTCTAGCAACCCATCATCTACTTATTACTTCCCAATGCCTCACTCTAGGCCCAAACAATGGTGAAGTGTCATGTAGTTGACGTTCACATAACACCACTAGAGGGATGACACCATACATATCATCAAAGTATCGAACGAATACCAAATTCATATGACTACTTATATCAAGACTTCTCCCATGTCCTCAGGAACAAACGTAACTACTCACAAAGCATATTCATGTTCATAATCAGAGGGGTATTAATATTCATAATGGATCTTAACATATGATCTTCCACCAAGTAAACCAACTAGCATCAACTACAAGGAGTAATCAACACTGCTAACAACCCACAGGTACCAATCTGAGGTTTGGATACAAAGATTGGATACAAGAGATGAACTAGGGTTTGAGATGAGATGGCGCTGGTGAAGATGTTGATGGAGATTGACCCCCTCCCGATGAGAGGATCATTGGTGATGACGATGGTGATGATTTCCCCCTCCCGGAGGGAAGTTTCCCCGGCAGAACAGCTCCGCCGGAGCCCTAGATTGGTTCCGCCAAGGTTCCTCCTCGTGGCGGCGGAGTTTCATCCCGTGAGCTAGCTTATGATTTTTTCCTCAACGAAAGACTCCATATAGCCAAAGATGGGCATCGGAGGGCCACCAGGGGGCCCACGAGGCAGGGGGCGCGCCCACGGGGTAGGGCGCGCCCCCACCCTCGTGCACGGTGGGTGCCCCCCCTCTGGTACTTCTTTCGCCCAATATTTTTATATATATTCTGAAAATAATTCCCGTGGAGTTTCAGGACTTTTGGAGATGTGCATAATTTGTCTCTAATATTTGCTCCTTTTCCAGCCCAGAATTCCAGATGCCGGCATTGCCCCTCTTCTTGTAAACCTGGTAAAATAAGAGAGAAAAGGCATAAGTATTGTGACATAACGTGTAATAACAGCCCATAATGCAAAAAATATCGATATAAAAGCATGATGCAAAATGGACGTATCAACTCCCCCAAGCTTAGACCTCGCTTGTCCTCAAGCGAAAGCCGAAATCAAAAAATATGCCCACATGTTTAGAGATAGAGGCGTCGATAAAATAAAATACGGACATGAGGGCATCATGATCATTCTTATAACAACAACATATATATATATATTGTCATATGATCTCTTATGCTAAAGTAACAATTCATTCACATACTCAAGTATGAATCAGAAACTTCATTGAAAACCAACAAACTATAATCTCAGTCATTGAAGCAATTGGGATTTATCATAACATAGGGAAGAGTCAATATAAGAGCTTCTCAGCAAGTCCACATACTCAACCATCATTTAGTCTTTCACAATTGCTAACACTTGATAACACACAAGTATAGGGGATCGCAATAGTTTTCGATGGTAGAGTATTCAACCCAAATTTATTGATTCGACACTAGGGGAGCCAAAGAATATTCTCAAGTATTAGCAGTTGAGTTGTCAATTCAACCAGACATGGGTAACTTAGTATCTGCAGCAAAGTATTTAGTAGCAAAGTAATATGGAAGCAACGATAATGATAACAAAAGTAATATTTTTGGGTTTTATAGTAACTGTAACAGTAGCAACGGAAAAGTAAACAAGCAGAGAACAATATATGGGGAGCTCATAGGCAATGGATCGGTGATGGAGAATTATGCCGGATGCGGTTCATCATGTAACAATCATAAATAGGGTGACACAGAACTAGCTCCAATTCATCAATATAATGTAGGCATGTATTCCGAATATAGTCATACATGCTTATGGAAAAGAACTTGCATGACATCTTTTGTCCTACCCTCCCGTGGCAGCGGGGTCCTAGCGGAAACTAAGGGATATCAAGGCCTCCTTTTAATAGAGTACCGGACCGAAGCATTAAAACATGGTGAATACATGAACTCCTCAAACTATGGTCATCACCGAGAGTGGTCCCGATTATTGTCACTTCGGGGTTGCCGGATCAAAACACATAGTAGGTGACTATAGACTTGCAAGATAGGATCAAGAACTCACATATATTCATGAAAACATATTAGGTTCAGATCTGAAATCATGGCACTCGGGCCCTAGTGACAAGCATTAAGCCTAGCAAAGTCATAGCAACATCAATCTCAGAACATAGTGGATACTAGGGATCAATCTCATCCAACCCATCACCGTCCAGCAAGCCTACGATGGAATTACTCACACACAATGGTGATCATCATGAAATTGGTGATGGAGGATGGTTGATGATGACGACGGCGACGGATTCCCCTCTCCGGAGCCCCGAACGGACTCTAGATCAGCCCTCCCGAGAGAGTTTAGGGCTTGGCGGCGGCTCCGTATCGTAAAGCGCGATGAATCTTTCTCCCTGATTTTTTTCTCCCCAAACACGAATATATGGAGTTGGAGTTGCGGTCAGTGGAGCACCAGGGGGCCCACGAGGCAGGGGGGCGCGCCCAGGGGGGCAGGCACGCCCCCACCCTCGTGGCTAGGGTTTGGACCCCTTGGCCTTGATTCTTTCGCCAGTATTTTTTATTATTTCCAAAAATAAGTTCCATGGAGTTACATGTCATTCTGAGAACTTTTGTTTCTGCACATAAATAACACCATCGCAATTCTGCTGAAAACAGCATCAGTCCGGGTTAGTTCCATTCAAATCATGCAAGTTAGAGTCCAAAACAAGGGCAAAAGTGTTTGGAAAAGTAGATACGACGGAGACGTATCAACTCCCCAAGCTTAAACCTTTGCTTGTCCTCAAGCAATTCAGTTGATAAACTGAAAGTGATAAATAAAAACTTTTACAAACTCCATTTGCTCTTGCTGTTGTAAATATGTAAAGCCAACATTCAAGTTTTCAGCAAAGATTATGAACTAACCCTATTCACAATAACTATTAGGTCTCATGTTCACTCATATCAATGGCATAATCAACTAGCGAGCAATAATAATAAATCTCGGATGACAACGCTTTCTCAAAACAATCATAATATGATATAACAAGATGGTATCTCGCTAGCCCGTTCTGAGACTGCAAAACATAAATGCAGAGCACCTTTAAAGATCAAGGACTGACTAGACATTGTAATTCATGGTAAAAGAGATCCAACCACAGTCATACCCAATATAAATTAATAGTAATGGATGCAAACGACAGCAGTGCTCTCCAGCTGGTGCTTTTTAATAAGAGGGTGATGACTCATGTAGCGACCAGACCTCAAACAGTCTGATCGCTATGCTCCAGTGTCATCCCTGGATCAGTAATGCTGACACCACACAGTACTCTGAGGATTTATAGCAGAGTAGCAATCACACACTTATTACATCGAGTGTCTCAAAAGAGAACTTATTACAATAAATATGGCTTAAGGCCATCTAATAACGATAACAACGGAAGGCTTGGAAGATAAGTGAGACCATCAACTCCAAC
The DNA here is from genome assembly GCF_002162155.2 of Triticum dicoccoides. Classification (NCBI taxonomy): domain Eukaryota; kingdom Viridiplantae; phylum Streptophyta; class Magnoliopsida; order Poales; family Poaceae; genus Triticum; species Triticum dicoccoides. The sequence goes on from NC_041384.1 coordinate 175,576,125, forward strand.
GGCATCACTGAGTATAGAACCACGACCTAAAAATCCTTAATCGCCGTCTGAAAAGTCTGCAACATTAACGTTGCAGCCCGAAAATAGGTCAGCACATGGAATATGCTGGCAATGTAACACATATAGAGTAATGGAATGAAACAACTATACTATATGCATATTTGGCTGGTGGAAAGCTCTATGGTTATAGTTTTGCGGAAATCCAATTTTTCCCACTTCAAAGGAATAAATTTATTTAACTATCATGGTAGTTGTTAAACATTGAGAATGGTTGATAGCATTCTCAATCCCAATTAAGCATCATCATTAAACATAACCCAACAAAATTAATTTAGAGTAACATGTTGAGATTCACATGATAATCCAAGTACTAGATACTCAAGATGTCCATAACCGGGGACACGACTAACCATGATTAGTTTATTACACTCTGCAGAGGTTTGCGCACTTTTCCCCACAAGACTCGATCGCCTCCGTTTGGTTTCTCGCACTACATGGTGTTTGAGAAGACGGATGACCGAGACATAGTCTTTCAGAAGCGCTAGCACCTTACGATCGGATAGACCGTACCACGTACATCCCCTACATCTACTAGTCTACCACTGTAAGAGTTCGCACAACTTAGTCAACTATGCTAGAGACCATAATAGCTTGTGGCTGCACATGGAAGTTTCTAGTATGAATAGTCTCATGATCCCTTTGAGCCTGGGTGGCGGTCCAAAAGAAAAACAGGCAAGTCCTGGAATACCCAGGTGCCTCAATCCACCCAGATGTGTGTTTAAGTTGCCACCTTAGATAAACCATTAATTAACAAACTCACATCTGTCACGGATATCACTCACCCAATCCACGTCTACTAGCATAGCATGGCATAATAAGAAAATGTAGAAGTAACTCCCAAAGGTTTGATAATAAACAGGTAATAGGTACTACCTCATCTACTTCCCATCCCACAATTTAATTAGATCCTAATCATGCAATGTGTGAGGATTGATCTAATGCAATAAAACTGGGTAGTAGAAAAGGTATGATAAAAGTGTTACTTGCCTTGCTGATGATCCGCGTAACCTAGAGATTCGAGGTAACAAGCGGCACACTCCGGTACTCTATCGCAAACAAACAAACAAGCATACAATAAGAACTCATCTAATGCACAGGTAAAACTCAAACAAGAGATCTAGCCAGAAGGTTCAACTTAAGAACTCCGGTTGGCAAAAAGAATCAAATCAAACGAAGCAACGAAAGTCAAACAGTGAAAGAAAACAACTTCGTTCTAGTAATCTGGATCTAGGGCAAATTTTACAGTAGCAAATCTTGTTTAAGTTGGTTAAACAGATAGAGGGTTTCGAGAAGAAACTCTAGGCGCTTGAATCGCCTGATTCCGATAAACGAGCGAAAAGTTATACTAAAACGAAAATCGGATCAGGAATCGCGATCAGAAAAATCGCGGATTTAATCCGAGAAAAAGAAAAACGACGAACGTTCACTAGAACGAACGAACGGACAAATGCTCACTATTTAAATAAACCGGAAAACCGATCTATTTTAAAAAATCGAAACTAAAAAAAACCTACAGAAAAACCGACGAAAACCGATCTATTTTTTTTAAAAAAAACCGATGGCATGGAAGTCGAG
>NC_041384.1:175578600-175618135 GCF_002162155.2 Triticum dicoccoides
GATAAACAACTAGATAGTCAGATCCCACACATACCAAGCATTTCAATCATACACACAATATGCTCGATATGTGCAAATACAACAAGGCATCACAACATGACTCTACGACACAAGTACTTTATTTAAGGCTCAGAGAGCCATACATAACATACACATAGGTACGGGTCACACGACCCAACATTCAAGTCATACAGTCATACAAACCAGCAGCGGAAGTAACTTGTCTGAGTACAGACAACTAGTAAAATAAAAGAGGCTTGGAAAGCCTAGCTATACTACGTGGTCCTTCACAAGCTCAGGATCACCACCTGGGCCTTAGCCTACTCATTGATGTCAACGTCTACGAAGAACCCATCAGAAGGGGTTGCAGCGTCTTCTGTAAAAATGTAAATTATAGCAACATGAGTACAAAAGTACTCAGCAAGACTTACATCAGATCCTACATACATGCACATTATCAAGAAGGGTTGGTGGAGTTATTGCAGCAAGCCAGCTTTGACTCTTGGCTAGGCTATCCTACGAGACTCCAACTTGAAATGGTTTTGCGCACACGACTCCACTACTCACCACCTCAATACACTACCGAGGATCCACCTCCGTCTTCCTACGGAAGAGCCATCCTCGGCACTCACACTTATCTTGAGGCTTTTAGTAGTTTCCATTTACTTGTCTATGAACTGTATAGGCAACCAAGTAGTCCTTTATCGCGGACGCGGCTATTCGAATAGATCATGATAACCCTGCAGGGGTGTACTTCTTCATACATGTTTCCACCACTTAGCATCTGCACACGACATGTGCTCGGCAGACTTCAAGCGAAAGCCGACGTGGGTGTAGACCACGACCTACCTAAACACCTAAGTCTCCAATCCAGGTTTATCGCCTGTCCAGGTTCCATCCGCAGGGAGTCCGGCCGAGGTTTCCCATACGGCCCCGAACGATGTGTACAGGGTTCTCGAGATACCTAACGGGTATTCGATACACCGTGCCACGTACCTACCGCATCACAGCCCACCCCTACGGTCAGCGCTGTCCATGGCCTCCAGTAGGCTACAAACACCAGAAACTACTTGCAACTCCTGGACAGAGAACTAGGGTGAATAAGAAGTCGAGCGGGGTCATATTTCAGGGCCCAATGCATGGTAGTAGCTGTATCTTAAATCACACATACAGATCTCAGTGCTTAAGGTCGGCTTCAATGAAACAACCCACCATGTACTCCTACATGGCCTCTCATCGATACCTTTACCAAATCGTGTTCACCACATCACTCTCATTAACGACATAATCATTTCACTCTAGCCCATCACCCAGATGAACCAGACCTGACACGACTCTAAGCATAGCAGGCATAGCAAGGTAGGAACAACACATACATATGGCTCAATCAACTCCTACACATGCTAGTGGGTTTCATCTAGTTACTGTGGCAATGACAGGTCATGCAGAGGAAATGGGTTCAACTACCGCAGCACACAGCAGTTTGAAACGCGTTGTCTTAATGCAGTAAAAGAGAGCAAGAGCGGGAACATGGGATTGTATCGATACGATCAAATGGTTGGTTGCTTGCCTGATGGTTCGATGCACTGATATGGTTCTTCGCTAGGGTAATCACGGTACTCCTCGGAGGCAGAACCTGCCGCAAAGAACACCGATACACAGCCATCACCAAACAATGTGCGACAATATGATGCATGCATGAAACATGGCAATATGAGTGTGTTGGGCTAATGCAACTAAGACCAGAAGGGTTTGAACCAATTTGAACCAAAGATTCAAATTTCAAACTCATACATGGCCCTTTAAAGTGTTTTATCTTGTTCTGCATAAAACAGCGAGTTAACTTGTTTAATCATGCATGAAACAGTACAGATGGATATATTGGATTTTTCTGATCATTTTTCATATATAACTTGTCTGATTTGGAGTTACAGATTAAAAGTTATGAATTTTTGAAGTTTAAACTATATTCTGGAATTTCCTGTATTAGAATAAATCCAGAAATTAATTTATTGCATCAGCCAAGCGTCAGAATGACGTCAGGGTCAACGGAGACGTCCAGGTCAAACCTGACTGTGGGTCCAGGGTGTCAGGGTAATTAGTTTAGTTTAAAGTTTAATTAGAACTAACCCTATTTAGTTAACAGGGCTGGGCCCCACCTGTCATTGACTCATCGGGGTCAACCAGGGCCCACCTGCGGTCAAAGCCAGGTCGGCTGCACCGGCGTTTAGCCGCCGGCGAGCCCGACGCGGCGGCGGAAGTGGTTTTTGCCGTTCCGGCAACCAAACGAGTCGCGGAGGCCATCGGAGTGGAGCTGAGGACGAGCCGCAGCTCTTGGTGGAGTCCGTTGGGGTCGGGGTGGCCGGAGTTGGCGCCGGCGACGACTTTGGAGGCCACCGGAGTTCGGCTGAAGGCGAACTTGACGCTAGAGGGGTCGGTGAGGTGCGGGGAGTAGCTGGTTAGGTGCTACGTGACGTGGTGAGCATGATGGACACCAAGTTGTGGCCAGAGGGTGACCGGGAGCACGTCGGCGACGAGCTCCGCGGCGGTGGGTGCGGTTGAGCTCCGGGAGGTCATTACACAGCTCGGGAGCAAGAAAAGAAGGGAGGGGAAGATGGTTAAGCTCACGGGGAGTTCGACGAAACACTTGGTGCGGCCGGGGATGGGCCGGAGCGACGACGGCGTTGAAGGGGATCTCCGACGATGGCGGTTCGGTCGAGGTCGATGCGGTGGGCTCGGGCCTTGCGAGCGCTCGGGGCTCGGCTTGCTCGAAGGAGAGGAGGGTGGCGGAGCTCCTGGACATGGCGGCACGACGTGGGGTTGACGGAGGGCGTGGCTACGGCGAGGGGGTGGCGGCGATGGCGTCGGCCATGGCGGGGGAACGCGACAGAGAGGAGTTGGGGGAGAATGGAGGTGTCCTGGGGGTTCACGGCTCGACGTGGAGTTCATCCATCCAGCAACGAGGCGTGGAGGTGAAGCAGGGCGACGGCCAGCTGCGTGGCGCACGCTGCGGCCGCCGTCGGGCACCTGCCTGCCTGCCTGGCCGGCAAGCAGCTCGCTGGCGCGGTGCTGGGCTGGGCCGGCAGGTGGGCCTGATGCTGGGCGCCAGGTAAGTTTTTGTTATTTCCCTGTTTTCTGTTTTTTTAATTCCTCTGCAACTTTGTTGAATTATTAAAAATACTTAGGCAACTCCTAAAATCACCAAACTACTCCTGGTCCATAGTTGGATTATTTCCAACATGAAACATTTTAGTTTGGAGATATTTGAGCATTTGAAATATTTTATATAATTTTAAATGCCCAAATTCAAATATCTATGATTTAATTCAAGGACCCTAAGATGGCCTAGGAAAATGTGCATCACTTCTGGCAGAGGTTCTGAACCAAGACAAAAATGATGGGCATTTTAGAAGGGCATTTCATGTTCATTGAAAAAGTTTTTAGTAAACCCTAGTTGGTTTCAGAGGGGGCTGGGGGTTCTGTCATCCCCATTTCAGGTTTCTGATGAAAGAATAGACATGATGCAACACTCTAATGCATGAACTAGCTAGGGTGTGACAACTCACCCCTTCTCAAAAGAATCTCGTCCCGAGATTTGGGTTCCTCCGGAAAGAAGGCGGGATACTCGAGTCGAAGACGATCCTCCCTTTCCCAAGTTGCTTCATCCTCAGAATGGTGCGACCATTGAACTTTGAGAAACTTGATATTATGACGTCGAGTGGTACGCTCGGCCTGATCGAGGATACGAATGGGGTACTCTCGATACGTGAGATTATCTTGGAGATCAAGCGTTTCGTGGTCCACTCCACGGATAGGATCCGAGAAGCAACGCCTGAGTTGAGAAACGTGGAAGACATCGTGGACTCTGGAGAGATGCGGAGGTAGTTCCAACTGGTAGGCAACTTCTCCTCGTTTAGCGAGAATACGAAAAGGTCCAATGTAACGGGGAGCCAATTTGCCTTTGATACCGAAACGATGGGTTCCCTTCAGAGGAGTAACCCGAAGGTAAGCCTTCTCGTCAACCTCGAAAGTCATAGCCTTATTTTTTCGGTCATATTGACTCTTTTGACGAGATTGGGCTGTTTTCAACTTTTCACGAACAATGCGAACTTGCTCTTCTGCTTCCTGGATCATATCCGGGCCAAAGAATTGTCTTTCCCCGGTTTCTGACCAATTAAGGGGTGTTCGACACCGTCGTCCATAGAGAACTTCAAAAGGGGCTTTACCCAAGCTAGATTGATAGCTGTTGTTGTAAGCAAATTCGGCAAATGGAAGGCATTTCTGCCATTCCATTCCGAATGAGATAACAGAGGCTCAAAGCATGTCTTCTAGGATCTGGTTGACGCATTCTACTTGACCACTTGATTGAGGGTGAAAAGCGGTGCTAAAGGAAAGGCGGGTTCCCATAGCATTTTGGAAACTTTCCCAAAATCGAGAGGTGAAAAGACTTCCTCGATCCGAGTTAATTTCCAAAGGAACACCATGGAGAGACACTATTCGGGAGATGTACAAGTCTGCTAACTGACTAGCAGTTATACTCTCACGAACAGGTAAGAAATGGGCTACCTTGGAAAGACGATCGACAACGACGAAGATAGCATTATTCCCTCTCTTGGTCCTGGGAAAACCGGTAATGAAATCCATACCAATTTTATCCCATTTCCATTCAGGAATAGCTAGGGGTTGAAGGGTGCCAGCAGGCCGTTGATGCTCTGCTTTTACACGACGGCAGACGTCACAATTAGCAATATACTGAGCAATTTCTCTCTTCATCCTAGTCCACGAGAACCTCTGGCGTAGGTCCTGATACATCTTGGTACTACCGGGATGAATGGTGAGAGGAGATTCATGAGCCTCCTTGAGGATCAACTGCCGTAGATGCTGGTTCTTGGGAACCACTAAACGGTTCTCAAAGTACACAACACCATGATCATTTGTGGAGAAACATCTAGCACCTCCGCTAGCAATGTTCTCCTTGATCTTAGATATTCCCTTATCTCGCTTTTGGGCAGCGATAATTTGATCCGTAAGAGTAGGTTTCGCCACCAAGGTGGAAAGAAATCCTTGAGGAACAATGTGAAGGTTAAGCTTCCGAAATTCCTCATGGAGAAGCGGTTGACTTTGTTGTAACATCAGGTTGTTACAATAAGATTTATGACTTAGCGCATCAGCCATGATGTTGGCTTTCCCTGGGGTGTAAGTTATTCCTAAGTCGAAATCTGTGATCAACTCGACCCAACGTCTTTGCCTGAGATTCAAATCCGGTTGGGTGAAGATGTACTTCAGACTTTGGTGATCAGTGAATATTTCGCAACGATTACCGAGGAGGTAATGTCGCCAGGTTTTAAGTGCATAGACTATAGCTGCAAGCTCTAGATCATGAGTAGGATAATTCTCCTCATGTGGGTGCAATTGCCGTGAAGCGTAAGCAATTACGTGTCGATCTTGCATGAGAATGCAACCTAGTCCTTGTCGCGAGGCGTCGTAGTAGATAACAAAGTCCTTAGAGAAATCTGGCGGTACCAGTACGGGAGCAGAAGTCAGGCGTCTTTTCAGTTCCTGAAAGCTGTGCTCACATTGTGGAGTCCATTCGAACTTTTTATCTTTCTTGAGGAGTTCGGTTAGAGGTTTCGCGACTTTGGAGAAATTTTCGACAAAGCGACGGCAATAGCTCGCTAAGCCTAGAAAACTCCGAACTTGCTTGACCGATTCAGGTGGAGTCCAATTAAGGACGGCTTGAACTCGCTCAGGGTTAACAGCAATACCTTTACCAGATATTACATGACCCAGATAGGTCACTTCTGACAACCAAAATTCACATTTAGAAAATTTGGCATAAAGACGATGCTCTCGAAGTTTCTTCAACACTAGCCTTAGATGTTCGGCATGTTCTTCCTCGTTCTTGGAGTAGATGAGTATATCATCGAGATAAACCACGACGAATTTATCCAAATACTCCAGGAAGATTGAGTTCATTAACCGAGAAAAGGTGGCTGGAGCGTTGGTTAAACCGAAAGACATGACGGTGTACTCGTATTGGCCATAACGAGTAACAAAGGCCGTTTTAGGAATGCCCCCGTTCCTGATTTTGATTTGATGGTAGCCCAACCTCAAATCCATTTTGGAGAAGATTGAGGATCCAGCGAGCTGATCATACAGGTCGTTGATCCTGGGGAGCGGATGTTTGTTCTTGATTGTGACCAAATTGACAGGTCGATAATCTACAACCATCCGGTCCGTACCATCCTTCTTCTTGACGAAGAGGACGGGGCAAGCCCACGGAGATGAACTAGGTCGGATGAAACCCTTTTTCAAGGACTCATCGAGTTGTTTCTTAAGCTCGGCTAGTTCTAGTGGTGCCATCTTATAGGGTCTTCTAGCAATCGGGACGGTTCCTGGAATGAGGTCTATTACGAACTCAACATCCCTGTCAGGTGGAACACCTGGCAATTCCTCTGGGAAGACATCCGGGAAGTCACGGACTACCGGAACGTCCTCAAGGTCTGACAAAGGGCTGGCGTTAAGAGAATATAACTGTCGCTTGGCTATTCGGGTCAAGACATTGACTATCTTCCCCGAAGGATGGGTGAGTTGAACAGTCCTAGAGAAGCAATCAATTTTGGCATGATGGGCTGACATCCAGTCCATACCCAAGATGATATTAATGTCTGAAGATTTGAGAGCTATCAAAGATGCAAGGAAAACAAGTCTGTCGACTTGGATTTCATTTCCATGACTTACCCTGGAGGTTTGCCATTTGGATCCCGGAGTTTGAATTACCATAGAGGTGGGCATCTCACAAAATGTGGTGTTATGCAGACGAGCATAGCTCTCGGATATAAATGAATGAGATGCTCCTGTATCGAAAAGAACAGATGCCGGGTGGCAATTAACAAGGAGCGTACCGAGAACGACGTTGGGATCCTCTTGAGCTTCTTCGGCAGAGATACAGTTGACATGGCCACGTACAGCGGTGGCCGGCTTGGCGTAGAACACTTTCCCTGTCGGCTTGCCACGGCCAACAGCTTTAGCAGATTGGTTGGGGTTGGTCTGGGGACACTCGCGCATATAGTGGCTAGATTCCCCACACTTAAAACAAGTCACGGAACTGGTGCGTGGAGGAGCATTGTTGGTTGGACCACCATAGGGCTTGGCTGGTGCAAACTGTTGAACGGGGTGAGGCGCCTGGAAGGATGGCCTCGGTGTGAACCTGGGTGGCAGGGCAGTGTTAGGCACCCACACGCGGCGCTTCTGAGGACCAGCACCGGATGAGGAACCCATGTCACGGCCATGCTTGCGTGTTGCGTCATAATCAGTCTGACCAGTCTCAGCACTGATGGCCTTGTTAACAAGCTTCTGAAAAGATGTGCACTCATGCAGACGGAGGTCGCGGCGAAGCTCAGGACTAAGTCCCTTACGGAACCTTGCTTGCTTCTTGGCATCAGTAGAGACTTCCTCAGTTGCATATCGTGTGAGGTTACCGAACTCCCTGCTGTAAGCATCCACAAAGAGTCGGCCTTGAGTGAAACTGCAAAATTCCTCACGCTTACGGTCCATGAGACCCTCCGGAATGTGATGTTCACGGAAAGCCTCACTGAATTCAGCCCAAGTAGTGACATGGTCCGCTGGGCGCATAGCTCCATAATTCTCCCACCATAGACTGGCAGGGCCTTCAAGATGATATGCAGCAAAGGTGACCTTGTCAGCCTCAGCTACTAGCGCAGAACGCAGTTTGTGAGAAATACTGCGAAGCCAGTCATCAGCGTCGAGAGGCTCGACGGAGTGGTGGAACGTGGGTGGATGTAACTTGATGAAATCACTGACTGACACCAAGTTAGTCCTCTGATGGTGTGTTGTGTTCTGTTCAATACGCTCCAACAAACGGTTGGTCTCCCGCTTGTTTCTCTCGGCTTCCAGCATAACTTCGGCTAGGGAAGGAGGGTGAGGCAGGTTTGCATTCCCGACTTCACTGCCTTCGGCCTGCTCTTGGGAAACAGGGTTATTGCGCGTGTTGACCATCCTAGGTAAACAAGACAATGATTTAGTCATAATGATAAGATTCCGACATAGAATACAGAATGTAAGGAATAACTCGGAATGCAAGATGATCATCCGTATGACATGGTAGATACAGAAACTGCTCCTTCTATTCCATCGTCATACACACCATACAAGGTTTAGTACAATACCAAACAAGGTACTATTACGGTGAAAAGAGGATTACATCTCATCGGAGGCATCCCAAGCTCCTATACATTATTTTTCTACACCTCCGGAAGGCGGTACAAACTAGGTCATATCCCACGAGTCACGCAGGACGATAGACGACACCGCTAGCACGAACTAGTGATACTACCACTAACTCAGACCGATCCGTAGTAGTCCTCGTAGAAGTCACCTCCATAGCCTGGAAGCTCAACATGATCATCCGGGAACAGACGATCTCGCGGAGCTTGTGGACCATAGGGGCTAGGATGAGGTCTTGGACCAACAGATGGTGGCCTGCGGGGACCACGAGGTGGGGTGATGCCTCCTACATCACGCCAACCCATCACGTCTGGCAGAGCAGATCTCACAGGATAGAGATCGCGCATATCCGAATATCTAGCTTGCACAGCCGGTGCAAACCGAGTCAAAGTGGCCCAATGGTCAGCACGGGTATTGAAAAGCTCTAGCCTCAAGGCCCGATTTTCACGGTCCTTATCCTCGAGCATCTCAGCAGTGGTGCGAGTCCGTGAATCCTCCTGAGTGGGGTCAGCATAGATAGCCTGGAGATACCCTTGTGCTCCCGGAAGTGACGCTGGCATATACCGGAAATCAGAGTCCCGAAATAGGCCAGTCCTGACTAGCATGATGGTCATCATAGAGTAGGCGGCATCCTGCACAGCCATCTCAATAGTAACCCCGAGTCCATAGGAGCAGTGAAGGGGCTCGGTGGATCCAGGATAAGATGGAAATATCCTGACAGTGCAGAGATACTGGCTTTGATTAAAGTCTCGAAATTGCTCTTCGACCGTGTACTCAGGATACCAACGGTATCCAGCCTCAGTCATTACCCTGACCAACATGGCAGTATGGCCGGGTACATCTAGGCATCGAGTCAGGCGAACCACTTGATTGAGGTCGCGAGTGGCCATCTGAAAGCACAACCATAATGCAAAGGCATTAGAATTTCTAGCAAAATTTCGACAGCATAACAGCTGTAAATGCTCAAAAAGGATTTTGAGACATTTGACAAAGGATTTCATACACACTCAACAACATCATATCAAAGTTCTGGGTCCATCCTAGCAACATAATGTGGTAGTAGAACTGAACTAGGCTTGTATCCATCAAACCTATAAGGTACTACTGATTAGTAACACGTGAACCTGATAGAGAGAAAAGATCCTAATTCCTTAACCCCCGGTGGAAGAATAGACTGACTCAGATCAGAATGTCATAAGATAAAGAAGTAAAAGAGCCTTACGTTCCAACCCACAAACAATTCCCCTACATATAACTAAAGAATTTCTAGACTCAACATCGACCAGTTTGGCTTGGAGAACCTACAGGCAGTCCGGCTCTGATGCCAACGCTGTCAGGACCCTGAATCGATGCCACATAGGTCTAGCATGTAACACCTCATATCACTTTGCGGCCTCACGCACGGTATTCCCACGGGTGTCGTCTTACTTTTGCCCGGGACCGTTTGCGCCTTTTGGCACACGTATATGATAGTGTCGTTAGCATCCATATGATAAGGAGCCCGGGCTGACATGGCTAGTCGTAAACCCAAAGTGGCACAGACTTACAGGGACAGGCATCCATGACCCAGCAACGAACGTGTCGGTCATCAGCAAGTGGGTCCGGGCTGTAGCACTGGGCTAGCAGGACTCCGGTAAACCGGGCTGTAGCGGGCTAACAGGACTCCGGTACTCAATGCGTGACATTTCCCCGAAGGGACAGACACAGGAACGAAGAAGGACACATGCCGGCCAGCCTAAGTGTTCCGGAGCAGTAGCAAGCTACCATGGCTCAGTGGTAACACTAGGAGACATTTCCCGGTAAGAGAGGCTACTAAAGATAAACAACTAGATAGTCAGATCCCACACATACCAAGCATTTCAATCATACACACAATATGCTCGATATGTGCAAATACAACAAGGCATCACAACATGACTCTACGACACAAGTACTTTATTTAAGGCTCAGAGAGCCATACATAACATACACATAGGTACGGGTCACACGACCCAGCATTCAAGTCATACAGTCATACAAACCAGCAGCGGAAGTAACTTGTCTGAGTACAGACAACTAGTAAAATAAAAGAGGCTTGGAAAGCCTAGCTATACTACGTGGTCCTTCACAAGCTCAGGATCACCACCTGGGCCTTAGCCTACTCATTGATGTCAACGTCTACGAAGAACCCATCAGAAGGGGTTGCAGCGTCTTCTGTAAAAATGTAAATTATAGCAACATGAGTACAAAAGTACTCAGCAAGACTTACATCAGATCCTACATACATGCACATTATCAAGAAGGGTTGGTGGAGTTATTGCAGCAAGCCAGCTTTGACTCTTGGCTAGGCTCGAGACTCCAACTTGAAATGGTTTTGCGCACACGAGTCCACTACTCACCACCTCAATACACTACCGAGGATCCACCTCCGTCTTCCTACGGAAGAGCCATCCTCGGCACTCACACTTATCTTGAGGCTTTTAGTAGTTTCCATTTACTTGTCTATGAACTGTATAGGCAACCAAGTAGTCCTTTACCACGGACGCGGCTATTCGAATAGATCATGATAACCCTGCAGGGGTGTACTTCTTCATACATGTTTCCACCACTTAGCATCTGCACACGACATGTGCTCGGCAGACTTCAAGCGAAAGCCGACGTGGGTGTAGACCACGACCTACCTAAACACCTAAGTCTCCAATCCAGGTTTATCGCCTGTCCAGGTTCCATCCGCAGGGAGTCCGGCCGAGGTTTCCCATACGGCCCCGAACGATGTGTACAGGGTTCTCGAGATACCTAACGGGTATTCGATACACCGTGCCACGTACCTACCGCATCACAGCCCACCCCTACGGTCAGCGCTGTCCATGGCCTCCAGTAGGCTACAAACACCAGAAACTACTTGCAACTCCTGGACAGAGAACTAGGGTGAATAAGAAGTCGAGCGGGGTCATATTTCAGGGCCCAATGCATGGTAGTAGCTGTATCTTAAATCACACATACAGATCTCAGTGCTTAAGGTCGGCTTCAATGAAACAACCCACCATGTACTCCTACATGGCCTCTCATCGATACCTTTACCAAATCGTGTTTACCACATCACTCTCGTTACCGACATAATCATTTCACTCTAGCCCATCACCCAAATGAACCAGACCTGACACGACTCTAAGCATAGCAGGCATAACAAGGTAGGAACAACACATACATATGGCTCAATCAACTCCTACACATGCTAGTGGGTTTCATCTAGTTACTGTGGCAATGACAGGTCATGCAGAGGAAATGGGTTCAACTACCGCAGCACACAGCAGTTTGAAACGTGTTGTCTTAATGCAGTAAAAGAGAGCAAGAGCGGGAACATGGGATTGTATCGATATGATCAAATGGTTAGTTGCTTGCCTGATGGTTCGATGCACTGATATGGTTCTTCACTAGGGTAATCACGGTACTCCTCGGAGGCAGAACCTGCCGCAAAGAACACCGATACACAGCCATCACCAAACAATGTGCGACAATATGATGCATGCATGAAACATGGCAATATGAGTGTGTTGGGCTAATGCAACTAAGACCAGAAGGGTTTGAACCAATTTGAACCAAAGATTCAAATTTCAAACTCATACATGGCCCTTTAAAGTGTTTTATCTTGTTCTGCATAAAACAGCAAGTTAACTTGTTTAATCATGCATGAAAACAGTACAGATGGATAGATTGGATTTTTCTGATCATTTTTCATATATAACTTGTCTGATTTGGAGTTACAGATTAAAAGTTATGAATTTTTGAAGTTTAAACTATATTCTGGAATTTCCTGTATTAGAATAAATCCAGAAATTAATTTATTGCGTCAGCCATGCGTCAGAATGACGTCAGGGTCAACGGAGACGTCCAGGTCAAACCTGACTGTGGGTCCAGGGTGTCAGGGTAATTAGTTTAGTTTAAAGTTTAATTAGAACTAACCCTATTTAGTTAACAGGGCTGGGACCCACCTGTCATTGACTCATCGGGGTCAACCAGGGCCCACCCGCGGTCAAAGCCAGGTCGGCTGCACCGGCGTTTAGCCGCCGGCGAGCCCGACGCGGCGGCGGAAGTGGTTTTTGCCGTTCCGGCAACCAAACGAGTCGCGGAGGCCATCGGAGTGGAGCTGAGGACGAGCTGCAGCTCTTGGTGGAGTCCGTTGGGGTCGGGGTGGCCAGAGTTGGCGCCGGCGACGACTTTGGCGGCCACCGGAGTTCGGCCGAAGGCAAACTTGACGCTAGAGGGGTCGGTGAGGTGCGGGGAGTAGCTGGTTAGGTGCTACGTGACGTGGTGAGCATGATGGACACCAAGTTGTGGCCGGAGGGTGACCGGGAGCACGTCGGCGACGAGCTCCGCGGCGGTGGGTGCGGCTGAGCTCCGGGAGGTCATTACACAGCTCGGGAGGAAGAAAAGAAGGGAGGGGAAGATGGTTAAGCTCACGGGGAGTTCGACGAAACACTTGGTGCGGCCGGGGACGGGCCGGAGCGACGACGGCGTTGAAGGGGATCTCCGGCGACGGCGGTTCGGTCGAGGTCGATGCGGTGGGCTCGGGCCTTGCGAGCGCTCGGGGCTCGGCTTGCTCGAAGGAGAGGAGGGTGGCGGAGCTCCTGGACACGGCGGCACGACGTGGGGTTGACGGAGGGCGTGGCTACGGTGAGGGGGTGACGGCGATGGCGTCGGCCTGGCGGGGGAACGCGAGAGAGAGAGGAGTTGGGGGAGAATGGAGGTGTCCTGGGGGTTCACGACTCGACGTGGAGTTCATCCATCCAGCAACGAGGCGTGGAGGTGAAGCAGGGCGACGGCCAGCTGCGTGGCGCACGCTGCGGCCGCCGTCGGGCACCTGCCTGCCTGCCTGGCCGGCAAGCAGCTCGCTGGCGCGGTGCTGGGCTGGGCCGGCAGGTGGGCCGGATGCTAGGCGCCAGGTAAGTTTTTGTTATTTCCCTGTTTTCTGTTTTTTTAATTCCTCTGCAACTTTGTTGAATTATTAAAAATACTTAGGCAACTCCTAAAATCACCAAACTACTCCTGGTCCATAGTTGGATTATTTCCAACATGAAACATTTTAGTTTGGAGATATTTGAGCATTTGAAATATTTTATATAATTTTAAATGCGCAAATTCAAATATCTATGATTTAATTCAAGGACCCTAAGATGGCCTAGGAAAATGTGCATCACTTCTGGCAGAGGTTCTGAACCAAGACAAAAATGATGGGAATTTTAGAAGGGCATTTCAGGTTCATTGAAAAAGTTTTTAGTAAACCCTAGTTGGTTTCAGAGGGGGCTGGGGGTTCTGTCATCCCCATTTCAGGTTTCTGATGAAAGAATAGACATGATGCAACACTCTAATGCATGAACTAGCTAGGGTGTGACACCCGGCTTTTAAAGCCTGTCGGGCCAGAGTCCCGACGGACACGGCTCGGTTAGGTCGGTTCACTTTTTTTTATAAATATTACGCGCGGAAGAAAAATAAAAAGAAATACTAAACGGACTCCAAAAATTCCAAAATAAATTTTCACGGGCTTCTTAAATCAAGCCGCACAAGGTGAACATTTATTTGGGACCTAAATGCAATTTTGAAAAACGCATATTTTTCCTAAATTCAAATAAAACACCGAAAAACTCCGAAATAAAACCTTTTTTGATTTTATTATTAAATCCTCAATATTTCTTTATTTTGGGAAAGTCATTTTATTCCCTCTCTCATATTTTTGTAATAGAAATAATTGATGATAAAATAAATAAAATCAAATGATCCTATTCTCAAAATTTGAGAAAACTCAAATATGAAAATAACGAAATCCCCAACTCTCTCCGTGGGTCATTGAGTTGCGTAGAATTTCTAGGATCAACCAAAATGTAAAATAAAATATGATATGCAATGATGATCTAATGTATAACATTCCAAATTGGAAATTTGGGATGTTGCAAACCTACCCCCTTAAGATGAATCTCGCCCTCGAGATTCGGGTTGGCTAGAAAATAGGTGAGGGTGGTCCTTGAGTAAAACTTCCTCTCGTTCCCAGGTGGCTTCATCCTCTGTGTGGTGGCTCCACTGAAATTTGCAAAACTTGATAACCTTGCTGCGAGTGACTCGACTGGCAAATTCGAGAATCTTAATTGGTTTCTCCTCGTAGGTCAAATCGTTATCCAACTGAATAGTTTCCAATGGCACTGTTTCTCTCAATAGTATGTCAGCCATCTCTGCGTGACATTTCTTTAACTGGGAAACATGGAACACATCATGAACTCCTGACAATCCTTCGGGCAATTCCAACTTGTAGGCCACTTCTCCCATACGCTCTAAAACTCGATACGGTCCTACAAATCGTGGCGCTAACTTCCCTTTAACTCCAAAACGCTTTGTGCCCCGAAGTGGAGATACTCGAAGATAAGCTCTATCTCTGACTTCGTAAACTGTCTCCTTGCGTTTAGCATCTGCATAACTTTTCTGCCTGGACTGGGCTATCTTGAGCCTATCACGAATCAACTTCACCTTCTGTTCAGACTCTTTAATCAAGTCAGGTCCAAACAACTGGCGGTCTCCAACTTCGTCCCATGATAACGGTGTCCTGCACCTCCTTCCGTACAATGCTTCGAAAGGGGCCATCTTTAAACTGGTTTGGTAACTGTTGTTGTAAGAGAAATCTGCATATGGCAAATTATCGTCCCAACTAGATCCATAATCTACCGCACAAGCTCTCAGCATATCCTCCAAAATCTGATTGACTCTCTCGGTCTGTCCATCTGTCTGTGGATGAAAAGCTGTACTGAATTCTAGCCTGGTTCCCAAAGTTTCATGCAACTGCTTCCAGAACTTTGAGGTAAACTGGGTTCCTCTATCTGATATGATACTCCTTGGAACTCCATGTAGACATACGATCCTGGTCATGTATATCTTTGCCAACTTAGCACTGGTGTAAGTGGTCTTTACTGGGATGAAATGAGCTACTTTCGTCAATCGATCGACTACAACACAAATCGAGTCATAGCCTGAACGAGTCCTGGGTAATCCCATGATAAAATCCATTCCTAACTTATCCCACTTCCATTCGGGTATCGGCAATGGTTGTAGCAATCCTGCTGGCTTCTGATGCTCTGCATTTACTCTCTGACATACATCACAAACTGCTACATACTCCGCAATATCCTTCTTCATTCCGGTCCACCAGAAAATATCTTTCAAATCCAAATACATCTTGGTATTTCCTGGGTGAATTGAATATGGTGAATCATGTGCCTCTTGCAAAATCAACTTCCTGATCTCTGGGTCATTGGGCACATAAACACGGTCTTCAAACCATAGGGTGTCGTGCTCATCCTCGCGAAATCCTTTAGCCTTTCCTTTGCTCAGTTTCTCCTTAATAGAGGCAATCTCCTTATCAGTCTTTTGAGCTTCTCTGATTCTATCCATCAAAGTTGACTGAATCTCCAATGCTGCTACATAGCTTCTCGGAACTATTTCCAAACATAGTTCACGAAGATTTTCTGCTAACTCCTTGGGTATTTCTCCCATCATTAGTGTGTTGACATGGCTCTTACGGCTTAATGCGTCAGCTACTACATTAGCCTTTCCGGGGTGATAATGCAATCTCATATCATAATCCATGATGAGCTCCAACCATCTCCTTTGTCTGAGGTTCAACTCCTTTTGTGTGAAAATGTACTTCAAACTCTTATGATCCGTGTACAGCTCACAATGATTTCCAATCAGAAAATGTCTCCATGTTTTCAATGCATGCATTACGGCTGCTAATTCCAAATCATGCGTAGCATAATTAAACTCATGAGGATTCAGTTGTCTTGAGGCATATGAAACAACTCTCCCTTCCTGCATAAGCACTGCTCCAAGTCCTCGACGTGAAGCGTCGCAATACACCTCATAATCTTCGGTCTGGTCTGGCAAAATCAATACTGGTGAGGTAACTAAGCGTTTCTTCAACTCTTGGAAACTAGCCTCACATTCCTTTGTCCATAACTTGGTATCTTTCTTTAACAACTCAGCCATAGGCTTCGCAATCTTTGAGAAATTCTCAATAAATCTCCGGTAGTATCCTGCGAGTCCAAGAAAACTCTGGATCTCTCCAACTGTTGTTGGGGCTTCCCACTTGGTCACGGTTTCAACTTTAGTGGGATCAACTGCTATACCTTCTCCAGATATAACGTGTACGAGGAATCCTACTTCCTTCAACCAAAACTCACATTTGCTGAACTTGGCATATAATTGATGTTCTCTGAGCTTTCCAAGTACCAAACGCAAATGCTCCTTATGCACCTCTTCATTCTTCGAATAAACCAGGATATCATCAATGAACGCTACGACGAACTTATCCAAAAACTCCATAAACACTTTGTTCATCATGTTCATAAAATAGGCAGGTGCGTTAGTCAGACCAAATGACATAACGGTATACTCGTACAGCCCATACCTGGTGGTAAAAGCTGTCTTCAGAATATCCTATTCTCGAATCTTCAACTGGTGGTATCCTGATCGCAGATCGATCTTGGAAAATACCTTAGCTCCTTGCAATCGATCAAACAGATCGTTGATCATTGGTAGTGGGTACTTGTTCTTGATCATTACTTCATTCAATCCTCGATAATCAACAACCATCCTTAATGATCCATCCTTCTTCTCCACTAGAAGTACTGGCGATCCCCAAGGCGAAGAACTTGGGCGAATATATCCCTTATCCAGTAACTCCTTAATCTGCTTCTTAATTTCCACCAAATCCTTTGCTGGCATCCTATATGGTCTCTTTGATATTGGCCCTGTGCCTAGCAAAAGCTTAATCAAAAACTCAATATCTCTATCCGGTGGCATGCCTGGCAACTCTTCTGGAAATACTTTAGGGAAATCCCTTACCACTGGTACTTCCTCCTGCACAACTCCTGTTAAGCAATTTACTTGGGTCCTTTTTGGCACATGTCGGGATACATACTTGATCCTTCTCCCTTATGGGGTAGTAAGAAAAATTGACTTACTAGCACATTCAATATTCCCTTCATACTTTGATAACCAATCCATGCCTAATATCACATCCAATCCTTGAGATTCCAATACTATTAGGTCTGAGGGAAATACATAGTTACCAATCCTTAATGGTAACCGATCACACCATCGACTAGCCATATACTCTGCTCCAGGCAAAGTTATTAACATGGGTGACCTAAGGGCTTGGGTTGATAGGTTATACTTATCCACAAATCCCCTTGAGATGTATGAATGCTATGCACTAGTATCAAAAAGAATGAGTGCAATAAATGACTTAACCAAAAACTTACCTATTACTGCATCGGGCTGAGCTTCAACCTCCTCCACGCTAACGTGGTTACCATGTCCCCTGTTGAAAGGGTTCGGCTTCTTCCCAGAACTTCCATTGCCATTTTGGCCTTTAGGACATTCATTGGCATAATGTCCGGTCTTCTGACACTTAAAGCAAGTGACTTGGCTTAGGTCCTTCTTGGCTGGCGTTGATGGGTTGGTGCGATTCTGTCCGTTGCTTCCTCCATTGCCATTTCCATTCTTGGTGCCATTGTGGTTGTGCGAGCTACCTCCTCCATGGGTATGCTGAAAATGTCCTCCCGGTCTAGGGGTAAAACATGGCTTCTACTAAGCTCCTGAATTGTACTTCCCTTGTCCATACTTCCTCTTGAGATTCTCAATTTGCTGCTGCTTCCCTTCAATCATAAGAGCACGGTCTACCAACTCCTGATAGTTGTTGAAGGTTGCTACCATCAACTGCATGCTCAATTCATCATTCAGTCCTTCCAGAAACTTCTCCTGCTTAGCTGCATCCGTAGCAACGTCATCTGGGGCATAACGTGCTAACTTACTAAAGTCCTCTACATACTGGCCAACTGTCCGTCCTCCTTGGTGCAAGTTGCGAAACTCACGCTTCTTCATGGCCATAGCTCCTGCTGAAACATGTGCAGTACAAAAAGCCTGCTAAAACTGGTCCCATGTGACAGTGTCGACAGGGAAAGTGGCTGTGAAATTCTCCCACCATGATGCTGCGGGTCCTTCTAGCTATTGTGCGGCAAACTTCACCTTCTCCGCATCTGTGCATCCTGCTGTGGTCAACTCTCTAGCTGTCTTGCGGAGCCAATCATCTGCTACTATCGGCTCGGTGCTACTGGAAAACACTGGTGGATTCAGCCTAAGAAAACGGGCTAAGTGGTCAACAGGTGGTGGTGGTGGTGGGTTGTTGTTGTTGTTCCCTTGATTCTAATTCTGGACTAGCAACTACATCAATGTGTTCTGCTGCTGGATCAACTAGGTGAGCTCCGGTGGAAAGGCAAATCCGGGGTCACGTCTCGGAGGCATCTGAGGGTTTAGAAAAGATGAGATGTAAGAATAGAGGGGGTCTAAAGAGAAAACACTACCCATATGCACATGAGGCAAAAGCAAACAATTCACTTCATTCAATCAAACAAGGGCATACAATCGATCTATCTATCGCAAAATTGCTCGGACTACTATATTTACATGGTGGACTACTACTACTAATGAGGTGGTCTACTAGAAATATTCTTCGGTTGCAGACTCCATGATATCTGCTCCAGCTTCATCAACATAGTCATCACCGCTACTATCTAGATCTGAGTCGGTGTTGTCGATGATGATGTAGTCTTCCGGGCTAATCTCCTTGGGTTCTTCGTCTTCATCTACTGGCGTAGGGCCTCCCATAAATATTTCGATCTTCTTGATCAGGTCGTCATTCTTCTCCACCAATAATTCAATTTCCTCCTCATAATCTTCATGTGTAGCCTTGAGTTCTTCCTCCAGTTCCTTGATTCTTGTCCTTCCCTTCTTCAGATCTATCATGTCGGCGCACATCTGGTTCTCCTGTCGTCGAATGTGCTGGTTTAACTCCTGGACAAAAGCTGCTATTGATCTATCCTTCCTGGTGCTGATCATCTCCCAGTGCTCATCTCGGCGCCCACAAATCTAGTAGATAGTATCCTTGAGATCCTTGCGGTAGACTTCTCCAATGCGTCCCATGGCGATGTGAGCTGCCATGCTCTTTCCTAGATTCCAAGTTGGTGCATTAAAAGAAAACTCTATGGGTTCAGTGACGGGCATGAACGTCCTTCCTGGAACTTGAACTTGAATCATCCAGCGCTCTTCTTCAGGTAAAGTGGCGTTGTAGGTTCCGGTGAAGCTTGGTACTCCTATATTCAGGTATCTAGTGACTTCCTTCAAGTGACGTCCAAAGGGTGTATCTTCATCCGGTTGCGTGAACTTGTTCCTTGCATCCGCCATCCTAAAGAGTAGAAAAGATGAGAAGTCAGAAAAGAAGAGAGTGAAAAGGGATCTAGGTCTTTAGCTTAGTGGTCGTGTCCTACAGTCAGCGTGTGCTCTGATACCATCTCTGTAGCGACCAGACCTCAAACAATCTGACCTCTGTGCTCCGGTGTCATCCCTGGATCAGTAATGCTGACACCACACAGTACTTGGAGGATTTATAGCAGAGTAGCAATCACACACTTATTACATCGAGTGTCTCAAAAGAGAACTTATTACAATAAATATGGCTTAAGGCCATCTAATAACGATAACAGCGGAAGGCTTGGAAGATAAGTGAGTCCATCAACTCCAACGACATCACTGAGTATAGAACCACGACCTAAAAACTCCTTAATCGTCGTCTGAAAAGTCTGCAACATTAACGTTGCAGCCCGAAAACAGGTCAGCACATGGAATATGCTGGCAATGTAACACATAGAGAGTAATGGAATGAAACAACTATACTATATGCATATTTGGCTGGTGGAAAGCTCTATGGTTATAGTTTTGCGGAAAGCCAATTTTTCCCTACTTCAAAGGAATAAATTTATTTAACTATCATGGTAGTTGTTAAACATTGAGAATGGTTGACAGCATTCTCAATCCCAGTTAAGCATCATCATTAAACATAACCCAACAAAATTAATTTAGAGTAACATGTTGAGATTCACATGATAATCCAAGTACTAGATACTCAAGATGTCCATAACCGGGGACACGGCTAACCATGATTAGTTTATTACACTCTGCAGAGGTTTGCACACTTTTCCCCACAAGACTCGATCGCCTCTGTTTGGTTTCTCGCACTACATGGTGTTTGAGAAGACGGATGACCGAGACATAGTCTTTCAGAAGCGCTAGCACCTTACGATCGGGTAGACCGTACCACCTACATCCCCTACATCTGCTAGTCTACCACTGTAAGAGTTCGCACAACTTAGTCAACTATGCTAGAGCCCATAATAGCTTGTGGCTGCACACGGAAGTTTCTAGTATGAATAGTCTCATGATCCCTTTGAGCCTGGGTGGCGGTCCAAAAGAAAAACAGGCAAGTCCTGGAATACCCAGGTGCCTCAATCCACCCAGATGTGTGTTTAAGTTGCCACCTTAGATAAACCATTAATTAACAAACTCACATCTGTCATGGATATCACTCACCCAATCCACGTCTACTAGCATAGCATGGCATAATAAGCAAACATAGAAGTAACTCCCAAAGGTTTGATAATAAACAGGTAATAGGTACTACCTCATCTACTTCCCATCCCACAATTTAATTAGATCCTAATCATGCAATGTGTGAGGATTGATCTAATGCAATAAAACTGGGTAGTAGAAAAGGTATGATCAAAGTGTTACTTGCCTTGCTGATGATCCGCGAAACCTAGAGATTCGAAGTAACAAGCGGCGCACTCCGGGTACTCTACCGCAAACAAACAAACAAGCATACAATAAGAACTCATCTAATGCACAGGTAAAACTCAAACAAGAGATCTAACCAGAAGGTTCAACTTAAGAACTCCGGTTGGCAAAAAGAATCAAATCGAACGAAGCAACGAAAGTCAAACGGCGAAAGAAAACATCTTCGTTCTAGTAATCTGGATCTAGGGCAAATTTTACAGTAGAAAAATCTTGTTTAAGTTGGTTAAACGGATAGAGGGTTTCGAGACGAAACTCTAGGCGCTTGAATCGCCTGATTCCGATAAACGGGCGAAAAGTTATACTAAAATGAAAATCGGATCAAGAATCGCGATCAGAAAAATCACGGATTTAATCCGAGAAAAAGAAAAATGACGAATGTTCGCTAGAACGAACGAACGGACGAAGGCTCACTCTTTAAATAAACCGGAAAAACCAATCTATTTAAAAAAACTGAAACTAAAAAAACCGACGGAAAAACCGACGAAAACCGATCTATTTAAAAAAAAACCGATGGCACGAAAGTTAAGCCGCGGCGAACCTCGGGCGGCGGAATCCGGCGGCGGCGTCCGGCGGCGGCGGCGGGCAGCGGTGGCGGTGCATGGGGCGGGGCGGGGCGGCTCGGGGCTAGGGTTTGCCCGAGTGGGCTGCCCCGGCTTTTAAAGCCAGCCGGGCCAGAGTCCCGGACTGACACGGCCCGGTTAGGTCGTTCACTTTTTTTTATAAATATGACGCACGGAAGAAAAATTAAAAGAAATAATAAACGGACTCCAAAAATTCCGAAATAAATTTTCACGGGCTTCTAAAATCAAGCCGCACAAGGTGAACATTTATTTGGGACCTAAATGCAATTTTGAAAAACGCACATTTTTCCTAAATTCAAATAAAACACCAAAAAACTCCGAAATAAAACCTTATTTGATTTTATTATTAAATCCTCAATATTTCTTTATTTTGGGAAAGTCATTTTATTCCCTCTCTCTTTTGTAATAGAAATAATTGATGATAAAATAAATAAAATCAAATGATCCTATTCTCAAAATTTGAGAAAACTCAAATATGAAAATAACGAAATCCCCAACTCTCTCCGTGGGTCATTGAGTTGGGTAGAATTTCTAGGATCAACCAAAATGCAAAATAAAATGTGATATGCAATGATGATCTAATGTATAACATTCCAAATTGGAAATTTGGGATGTTACAAACCAACATAAAAGTTAATAGATAGGCCCTTCGCAGAGGGAAGCATGGATTTGTAGAGGTGCCAGAGCTCAATTTTGAAATAGAGATAAATAATATTTTGAGCGGTATACTTTGATTGTCAACATAACAACCAAGAGATGGCGATATCTTCCATGCTACACACATTATAGGTGGTTCCCAAACAGAATGGTAAAGTTTATACTCCCCTCCACCAACAAGCATCAATCCATGGCTTGCTCGAAAGAACGAGTGCCTCCAACTAACAACAGTCCCGGGGGAGTTCTGTTGCAATTATTTTGATTTGATTTGCATAAAGCATGGGACTGGGCATCCCGATGACCAGCCATTTTCTCGTGAGTGAGGAGCGGAGTCCACTCCTCTTGAGAATAACCCGCCTAACATGGAAGATACGGACAGCCCTAGTTGATACATGAGCTATTCGAGCATACAAAACAGAATGTTTATTTGAAGGTTTAGAGTTTGGCTCATACAAATTTACTTGGAACGGCAGGTAAATACCGCATATAGGTAGGTATGGTGGACTCATATGGAATAACTTTGGGGTTTATGGAATTGGATGCACAAGCAGTATTCCCGCTTAGTACAAGTGAAGGCTAGCAAAAGACTAGGAAGCGACCAACTAGAGAGCGTCAATAGTCATGAACATGCATTAAAATTAATATACACTGAGTGCAAGCATGAGTAGGATATAATCCACCATGAACATAAATATCGTGAAGGCTATGTTGATTTTGTTTCAACTACATGCGTGAACATGTGCCAGGTCAAGTCACTTAAATCATTCAAAGGAGGATACCACCCCATCATACCACATCACAACCATCTTAATAGCATGTTGGCACGCAAGGTAAACCATTATAAGCTCCTAGCTAATTAAGCATGGCACAAGCAACTATAATCTCTAATTGTCATTGCAAACATGTTCATTCATAATAGGTTGAATCAGGAACGATGAACTAATCATATTTACAAAAACAAGAGAGGTCGAGTTCATACCAGCTTCTGTCATCTCAATCAGTCCATCATATATCGTCATAATTGCCTTTCACTTGCACGACCGAATGATGTGAATAATAGTAATAGTGCATGTGCATTGGACTAAGCTGGAATCTGCAAGCATTCAATAAACAAGAGAAGACAAGACAATATGGGCTCTTTTGCCAGATCAACAATAATGCATATAAGAGCCACTTTAACAATTTAATTATGGTCTTCTCCTATCGACCCCCAAAGAAAAGAAAAGAAATAAAAATATTTACACGTGAAAGCTCCCAACAAGCGAAAGAAGAACAGGAAATCTTTTTGGGTTTTCTTTTTAATTACTACTACAAGCATGGAAATTAAAACTAGCTAAAAGCTACAACTAATTTTTTTGGTTTTTCTTAAGGTTTATTTCAAACACACAAGAAGAAAGCATAAAAAGGAAGATAAACTAGCATGGATATTATAGTGGAAGAGTATGAGCACCGAAATCTAGCAATGAGTGTGTGAACATGAATGTAATGTCGGTGAGAAATACATACTCCCCCAAGCTTAGGCTTTTGGCCTAAGTGGGTTTATTGCCACGGATGGTCTGGCGAATATCCAAAGTTGTAGTTGGGGTCATACTGAGATGCAACAGTCATTGCATCATGGGATGCAGCTTGGAGGCGAGCTATCTCAGACCTGCTCTTATACTCTTCCGCCTCCTCTCTGGTTATAAAATATCTCCCTTTTGCCTGAAAGTCAAAGAAAGTAGAAGCAGGGAGAGCGATGAGATAGGTGCGTCGTCTGCCAAAGATTAGTCGGTACTGGAGGAACTAATCATTCCTCTCAACAAAATGATGATGAACCATAGCCTCATAATCCAAATAAGCAGGAGGCAACTCAATATCATCCTCATGTATGGTTATACCAAGAAAATTAGCTATACGGGTTGCATAAATTCCACCAAAGAAATCTCCATTAAATCTATTATGATGCAACCTACGTGCAACAATGGCTCCCAAATTATAATGTTTATCTCCTGACACAGCACTCCTAAGAATACTTAGGTCAGGGACACACATATGACATGCTTCATCTTTACCATTTATGCACCTACCTATGAAGAGAGCAAAATAATGTATAGTAGGAAAATGAATGCTCCCTATGGTAGCTTGTCCTATATCTCTAGATTCCCCCATAGTTACACTAGCAAGAAAATCTCTAAACTCAGATTTGCGAGGTTCACTAGTACTACCCCATTGTGGAAGTTCGCAAGTAGTGGTAAAATCCTCTAAGTCCATAGTATAAGAATTTTCATACAGATCAAACAATACAGTTTGAGACTTGCGTGAACATGAAAATTCAAACCTCCTCACAAAGGAACTAGTGAGATAGTGGTACTGACGGCACTTTTCTGCCTCGAAGCTCACAAGATCAGCATTACGCAGATATGCGTTAAATTCCTCCTTAATTCCTGCTCGATCGATGAAGTCCTCTGAAGGCCATTCACAAGGCCGCACTGGGGCGTCCCTTGGTGGTTCATCATCAGCATCACGCATTGCAAGCCTGGGTCCTTGCTTCCTAGAAGGACCATCTTGGTACATTTTCCTAAACATATTTATTCCTTTAAAAAATTTCTGAAATTTTTAGTAACTTCAAATAGAAGTGAACCAAGCTCAACAAAATTGATAGCAACTATTCCTACAAGTGCCTAGGACCTATATCATGCATTAGAACTACTTGGAACCATATAAATTTTACATGCAAGCTCAAGAACATGGTCACCTAGGCAGCACAAATTTGCAATGAATAAAGCACTAGAACAAAAACTAATTGGACCAATGGAGGAGTCACATACCAAGGAACAATCCCCCAAAGCAGTTTTGTGAGAGGTGCTTTGATCAAGGAGATCGAAAATCGCAGCAAAATGAGCTAGAACTCGTGCTTGAGCTGGATGGTGATTTTTTTGGGAGGAAGAAGAAGTGTGTGGGTGCAGGAATAAGTGGAGGGGAGCTACCGTGGGCCCATGAGGCAGGGGGCGCGCCCTGGACCCTCGTGGCCAGGTGCTTGCTCCCCCTGCTGTGTTCTTAGTGCAAGATATTCTCAAATATTCATGAAAAAATCATATTAAATTGGCAGGGCATTTGGAGAACTTTTATTTTTGGGGTATTTTTATATTGCACGAATAATTCAGAAAACTGACAGAAAATACTATTTTTACTTTATTTCAACTAAATAACAGAAAGTAAAAGGAGGGTACAGAAGGTTGTGCTTTCTAACTTCATCCATCTCATGCTCATCAAAAGGAATCCACTAAAAAGGTTGAGTAAGTCTTGTTAACAAACTCATTTCGAGTAACATGAAACCGGAGAAATTTTGAATGATACTATGTTACCTCAATGGGGATATGCACATCCCCAATAATAAGAATATCATATTTCTTCTTGACAGCAGGAAGAGGAAATTCAAAACCTCCACAAATAACCGATGGAATTTTTCCAATAGAATTGATACTGTGGACTTGAGGTTGTTTCCTCAGAAAATGTACCGTATGCTCATTACCATTAACATGAAAAGTGACATTGCCTTTGTTGCAATCAATAACAGCCCCTATAGTATTCAAAAAAGGTCTTCCAAGAATAATAGACATACTATCGTCATCGGGAATATCAAGAATAACAAAGTCCGTTAAAATAGTAACATTTGCAACTACAACAGGCACATCCTCACAAATACCGATAGGTATAGTAGTTGATTTATCAGCCATTTGCAAGGATATTTCAGTAGGTGTTAACTTATTCAAATCAAGTCTACGATATAAAGAGAGAGTCATAACACTAACACGGGCTCCAAGATCACATAAAGCAGTTCTAACATAGTTTCTTTTAATGGAGCATGGTATAGTTGGTACTCCTGGATCTCCTAGTTTCTTAGGTATTCCACCCTTAAAAGTATAATTAGCAAGCATGGTGGAAATTTCAGCTTCCGGTATCTTTCTTTTATTAGTAACAATATCTTTCATGTACTTAGCATAAGGATTCATTTTGAGCATATCAGTTAATCGCATACGCAAAAAGATAGGTCTAATCATTTCAGCAAAGCGCTCAAAATCCTCATCATCCTTTTTATTGAATGGTTTGGGAGGAAAATGCACGGGTTTCTGAACCCATAGTTCTCTTTCTTTACCATGTTTCCTAGCAACAAAGTCTCTCTTATCATAACGTTGATTCTTTGATTGTGGGTTATCAAGATCAGCAACAGGTTCAATTTCTATATCATTATCATTACTGGGTTGAGCATCAACATGAACATCATCATTAACATTTTCATTAGGTTCATGTTTATTACCAGACTATGTTTCAGCATCAGAAATAGAAATATCATTGGGATTCTCAGGTGGTTCAGCAATAGGTTCACTAGAAGCATGCAAAGTCCTATCATTTTTCTTTTTCTTCCTTTTAGAAGGACTAGGTGCATCTATATTATTTCTTTGAGAATCTTGCTCAATTCTCTTAGGGTGGCCTTCAGGATACAAAAGGTTCCTGAGTCATCTTACCAGTTCTACTAGCCACTCTAATAACATAGTCATTATTCTTACTATTCAATTCATTGAGCAAATCATCTTGAGCTTTAAGTACTTGTTCTACTTGAGTGGTAACCATAGAAGCATGTTTACTAATGAGTTTAAGTTCACCTTTAACTCTAGACATATAATCACCCAAGTGTTCAATCATATAAGAATTTTGTTTCAATTGTCTACCAAAGTAAGCATTGAAGTATTCCTGCGTAACCATAAAGTTATCAAACTCATCCAAACATTGGCTAGCAAACTTAGTAGGAGGGATCTCAGCTTTATCATATCTATAGAGAGAATTTACCTTTACTACCTGTGTCGGGTTATCAAGACCATGTATTTCTTCAATAGGTGATGGATTAAAATTATGCATTTTTTTGACAGGCGGTAAATTAAGACCATGTATTTCTTCAATAGGAGGTAAATTTTTAACATCTTCAGCTTTAATATCCTTTTCTTTCATAGATTTCTTTGCCTCTGGCATATCTTCAGGACTGAGAAATAGAACACCTCTTTTCTTCGGAGTTGGTTTAGGAATAGGCTCAGGAGCTGGCTCAGAAAGTGTCCAATTATTTTCATTTGTCAACATATTATTCAATAGAATTTCAGCTTCATCTGGTGTTCTTTCCCTGAAAACGGAACCAACACAACTATCCAGGTAATCTCTGGAAGCATCAGTTAGTCTATTATAAAGGATATCAAGTATTTCATTTTTCTTAAGAGGATGATCAGGCAAAGAATTAAGTAATTGGATAAGCCTCCCCCAAGCTTGTGGGAGACTCTCTTCTTCAATTTGCACAAAATTATATATTTCCCTTAAAGTAGCTTGTTTCTTATGAGCAGGGAAATATTTAGCAGAGAAGTAATAAATCATATCCTGGGGACTACGCACACAACCAGGATCAAGAGAATTAAACCATATCTTAGCGTCACCCTTTAATGAGAACGGAAATATTTTAAGGATATAAAAGTAGCGAGCCCTCTCATCATTAGTGAACAGGGTGTCTATATCATTTAATTTAGTAAGATGTGCCACAATAGTTTCAGATTCATAACCATAGAAAGGATCATATTCAACTAAAGTAATTATCTCAGGATCAACAGAGAAATCATAATCCTTATCAGTAACAAAGATAGGTGAAGTAGCATAAGCAGGATCATATTTCATTCTAGCATTCAGAGTTTTTTTGTTTCAGCTTAGCTAATAATTTCTTAAGATCACTCCTATCATTGCAAGCAAGAAAATCTGTAGCAGTTTCTTCATCCATAACATAGCCCTTAGGCACAACAGGTAATTCATATTTATTGGGAGAGCCTTCATCATCACTTTCATCAATATTATAAGTTTCAATAATTTCATTCTCTCTAGCCCTAGCAATTTGTTCATCAAGAAATTCACCAAGTGGCATAGTAGTATCAAGCATAGAAGTAGTTTCATCATAAGTATCATGCATAGCAGAAGTGGCATCATCAATAGTATGCAACATATTAGAATTAATAGCAGAAGCAGGTTTAGGTGTCGCAAGCTTACTCAAAACAGAAGGTGAATCAAGTGCAGAGCTAGATGGCAGTTCCTTATCTCGCCTCGTAGTTGAGGGATAAATTTTTGTTTTCTCGTCTTTCAAGTTCTTCATAATGATAAGCAGATATAAATCCCAAGTGACTCAAAGAATAGAGCTGTGCTCCCCGGCAACGGCGCCAGAAAATAGTCTTGATAACCCACAAGTATAAGGGATCGCAACAGTTTTCGAGGGTAGAGTATTCAACCCAAATTATTAGTTCGACACAACGGGGAGCCAGAGAATATTCTCATGTATTAGCAGTTGAGTTGTCAATTCGACCACACCTGGGTAACTTAGTATCTGCAGCAAAGTATTTAGTAGCAAAGTAATATGGAAGTAATGCTAACGATAACAAAAGTAATATTTTGGGTTTTACAGTAATTATAACAGTAGCAACGGAAAAGTAAATAAGCGGAGAACAATATATGGAAAGCTCGTAGGCAATGGATCAGTGATGGAGAATTATGCCGGATGCGGTTCATCATGTAACAATCATAACATAGGGTGACACAGAACTAGCTCCAATTCATCAATATAATGTAGGCATGTATTCCGAATATAGTCATACGTGCTTATGGAAAAGAACTTGCATGACATCTTTTGTCCTACCCTCCCGTGGCAGCGGGGTCCTAGTGGAAACTAAGGGATATTAAGGCCTCCTTTTAATAGAGTACCACACCAAAGCATTAACACAAGGTGAATACATGAACTCCTCAAACTATGGTCATCACCGGGAGTGGTCCCAATTATTGTCACTTCGGGGTTGCCGGATCATAACACATAGTAGGTGACTATAGACTTGCAAGATAGGATCAAGAACTCACATATATTCATGAAAACATAATAGGTTGAGATCTGAAATCATGGCACTCGAGCACTAGTGACAAGCATTAAGCATAGCAAAGTCATAGCAACATCAATCTTAGAACATAGTGGATACTAGGGTTCAAACGCTAACAAAACTAACTCGATTAAATGATAAATTACATCCAACCCATCACCGTCCAGCAAGCCTATGATGGAATTACTCATGCACGGCGGTGAGCATCATGAAATTGGTGATGGAGGATGGTTGATGATGACGACGGCGACAGATTCCCCTCTCCGGAGCTCCGAATGGACTCCAGATCAGCCCTCCCGAGAGAGTTTAGGGCTTGGCGGCGGCTCCGTATTGTAAAACGCAATGAATCATTCTCCCTGATTTTTTTTCTCCCCGAACACAAATATATGGAGTTGGAGTTGAGGTTGGTGGAGTACCAGGGGGCCCACGAGGCAGGGGGCGCGCCCAGGGGGGCAGGCGCACCCCCACCCTTGTGGCTAGGGTGTGGGCCCCCTGGCCATGATTCTTTCGCCAGTATTTTTTATTATTTCCAAAAATAAGTTTCGTGGAGTTTCAGGTCATTCCGAGAACTTTCGTTTCTGCACATAAATAACACCATGGCAATTCTGCTGAAAACAGCGTCAGTCCGGGTTAGTTCCACTACAGGAATTATCTAATTTGCCATCCGCCAAGGCGGACGGCAAAGGCACGGACGGCGGATGGCAAAGGCCTTTGTCGTCTGCCGCAGACGGAAAATGCACCGACAAGGAAAGGATTGGTAAAGAGCTTCTTTGCCGTCTGCTTTTGGAAGCGGACGGCCAAGGGGCCTTTGCCATCCACGGTCGACGACGAAGAAACCCGACGGCAATAAATTCGCCGTTAGTCTGTTGGGTGGCTAATGGCAGTGTTTGCCGTCCACGGTTGACGGCAAATATCATCAGGCCTTTGCCGTTCGCCTGATGACGTCAGTTGGATGTCACTTTCCAGCAAGTCTTTGCCGTCCGCCGCTGTAGCCAAAGGCTTTGCCGTCCGCCACTGTAGGTAAACTAACCAAATGGGTCAGCTCCGAGTGTCGGATTTTGGGTTCCGGCAGACCCTTGAGGTTCGAACACTGGGGTGCGCGCGAAGATTTCGCCTCCTACCTACCTGCACCCTCCGCCTTGCTAGGATCTTAACTAAGGAAAGAACAACGCAAGAGATACAGGGTTTATACTGGTTCGGGCCACCGTTGTGGTGTAATACCCTACTCCAGTGTGTGGTGTGGTGGATTGCCTCTTGGGCTGATGATGATGAACAATACAAGGAAGAACAGCCTCGCGAGGGTCTGTTCTTGGCTGGGGTGATGAACTGCTGGGAGGAGCTCAGTCACCTTTCTCTCTCTCTCTCTCTCCCTTTCTAATCTTCTCTCTCTCTCTTTCCCTGCCTCTCCTTGCTCCGTCTCTCTGTGTCTGTCCCCCTTGCTCTGTGGGTGGCTGGTCCTATTTATAGAGGCCCTGGTCCTCTTCCCAAATATCGAGTGGGAAGGGAGCCAACAATGGCGGGCTAATTTGAAGGGGGACAGCTAGTATCAACTATCCTGACAAAAGTAGTCTTCGCCTGCACAAAGCTCTGGTGATGACGCCGTCTTGGGCTCCACGGTGACCTCCTTCTCGTAGTCCCCCTGGTCTTGGTCTCATTGCACCGAAATGGAAACCTTTGCCTGATGCCTCGGTACTCCGCGGCTGCGCTTGCCTCCTTTGCACCAAAGAGGAAGGGGGACGCTGCGCGGGCTGGCACCCGCCTGGCGCCCCTGGTCGTCATGGCTTGCATCACGGGCACCTCGTGAGGTACCCCGCCTTGATATATCTGCCTCCTCGTGAGCCAGCCTGACGAGGCTGCGCCTGAGGAAGCTCCGTGTCGTCCTCCCCGCGAGGCTTGGCCCCTCGCAAGGGTCTTGGGTTTGTATTGGTGAAGATGGGCCGCACTAGGCCCCCCTTTGAGCCACGATGCAGGCCGCAGGTAGGCAAGTCTGGGGACCCCCCTTCCTAGGACGCTGACAGTAGCCCCCGGGCCCAAGGCGCACCCGGACTTGGCCGTGCAGGGAGGCGGAAGGGCAAGAGCAAAGCGCCGCGGGCCCTAACAGCCTGCGGCCTTGGGTGCCGCGTGGCGGTTGATTGGACGTGGGCTTCTCCACTTCCCCATGGCGCCTCGGCAACTGCACGGATTGGACAAGTCCCTGCATGCAAAGAGGGTCATAATTACCTATGATCGTGGGGGCCGTTGGTTGGCCATCGCCAGTTATATTATAAGTACAGACCGGCGCGCGCCCTTCCAGTTCATCCCTCCTTGCTCCTCCCATTCTTCATGGCCCCGTCAAGGAGGTTCTCGGCCGCAGAGAAGGGGAAGGCTCACTAGGTTGAGCTCGCCTCCACCCCACCCAAGCGCGGCTGAGGGCGCCCTCGTAAACATCCTGTGGCCACCACGGTGGCTCCCTGCGTCCGTGGAGGCGATCTTCAGCACAGTGACGGGCGGATTGCTGCATCCGGGGGCGCGCTCCGGCGGCGCGTCCCCCTAGGCTGCGCTTTCGCGCTGCTGAAGTGCTGCCGGAGTTCGTCGTGTGGTCGGCAGGGCCGACCAGCACTCGTCTTCCGCTTCCTCGCTTCCTCCTTGGCGAGCTCCCGGCCGATGCCCCGGGCGGCCTCTGGCTTTAGGCCGATGGCTGCTGCAGCCGGGCCTCATGGGTCTCACTGGAGGTCTCCGCGGCCGGGAGCCTGTTCCTGGCCTGCGGTTGGCAGACGTTTGCCCACGCGCGTGGCCTGAGCCGTCGGTGCACCCTACACTTCAAGTTCGACGGTGATGCCACCCTCTACGTGAGGGTGTTTGGGGAAGATGGTCGCCGCGCAGGGTGTTGCCCCGAGGGTGACGACCGCGGCTGGGAACCCAGCTCCAGCGATGATGGAGAGGGCAGCGCTCGCGCGGCCGGCGGTGCTCAGGGTTCCTCAAGCTTCTCCGGTTCTTCTTCAGGTGGCGACTCCTCTAGCGGTGGCCGTGGTCAGCCCCCGCGCCACCGTATCTGCTTGGGAGGTGGCAACGTGTCCGCCCACCGTCGCGCCCTGGTGAAGCGCGAGAGGGAGTCCGCCTGAGCTCCGGAGGTAGCTCGGGCCTTCCCTGCGGGCCGGTGTGAGGCGAGCTGCACCAGATTTGTTCTTTCTTTTTCCTTTTTCATGCGTAACAAAGACAATAGTGTGGAGCCCCGCGGGGGCGTGTTTGGGTTATTGCTGTTAATCATCGTTTTGCTTTCGTTACCGTACCTTCCGGCTACGTGCCCGAGCATGGATAGTTTCCGGCCTCGGCCGTGTGGGGGCGACCGACCCATGCCCTTTGTTTGTGTCGCGGTGCCCGTGGGGCACGGATTGGAGGGGTGCTCCTGTAAGGGGCCCAGGTCGCGAACTCTCTGAATGACTAGGATAGGAACACTCGCGAGGGCGCTCAGCTGCCCCCCTCGCGAGGCCTTGCACAAGAGAAATCAAGGCAGGAGAGTGAAAAGTCGGAGAACCACAAGCCAAAGACGGCAACAACTTCAATAAAACTTCGAATGAGAAGGAACAAGCCAACTGCGGAAAGCAAATGAAAAGCCGCGTCCGGCACCTAATCTAGTCTTCGACGTCTTCTCACCAGCGCGGAGCTAAGTGCTTCCACTGGGCGTGGGAGGGAGCCCCAGGGCCTGAGGCCGGCGCTCCTGAGACTCCGGGGTGTGTACAGCCCCAACTCATTATTACATGAGAGTGTCATGGGAGGCAAGCTTCACAGGCATTGGCCTTCTTCACAGGCTCCGGGCCTTTTCCCAAACGCGATGGCTTCACAGGCATTCGCCTTCTTCACAAGCTCCGGGCCTTTTCCCAAATGCGATAGCTTCACAGGCATTCGCCTTCTTCACAGGCTCTGGGCCTTTTCCAAAATGCGATAGCTTCACAGGCATTCGCCTTCTTCACAGGCTCTAGGCCTTTTCCAAAACGTGATAGCTTCACAGGCATTCGCCTTCTTCACAGGCTTTGGGCCTTTTCCAAAACGCGATAGCTTCACAGGCATTCGCCTTCTTCATAGGCTCTGGGCCTTTTCCAAAACGCGATAGCTTCATAGGCATTCGCCTTCTTCACAGGCTCTGGGCCTTTTTTAGGGGTAGAACTTCCGGAGGTGCTAGATGTTCCACGCATTCTGGACTGGCACCCCCTCTTGAGTCTCCAAGCGTGTGGAGCCGGGCCTGGGAACAAGAACAACTTTGAACGGGCCCTCCCACATGGGAGAGAGCTTGTGCAGCCCCTCCCTGGAGAGGACCCGCCTGAGAATGAGGTCTCCTACCTCGAGAGTTCTGGGGCGGATGTTGTGGCAGTGATATCTCCGCAGTGCTTGTTGGTATCTCGCTGCTCGTAGCATGGCTTCTCGGCGATGTTCCTCCCCCAGCACGAGGTCCATCCCCCGCATGGCGTCCTGCTGTGCCTCGTCAAACGCCAGGACCCGCGCGGAGCGACTTCTGACCTCGTGAGGGAGGACCGCTTCGGCTCCGTAGACCAGGAAGAACGGGGTTTCTCCAGTCGGCTAGGTCGCGGTTGTGCGGATGGACCACAACACGGACTGAAGCTCGTCGTACCAACCTCTGCCGCAGGCCTCCAGCTTCTTCTTGAACGTCCTGGTCTTGAGGCCCCTCAGGACCTCTGCGTTGGCCCGCTCGGCCTGGCCGTTGCTTCGGGGGTGCGCCACCGAAGCGTAGCATATCTGCGTTCCAAGGTTAGCACAGTATGTTTTGAAGAGGTTACTGGTGAGCTGCGAACCATTGTCCGTGATGATGCGATTCGGCACCCCGAACCGGCTCACAATGCCCTTGATGAACTTGACCGCGGAACCCGCGGGAATGGTGTGGACAGCCTCTACTTCAGCCCACTTGGTGAACTTGTCCACGGCGACGTAGAGGTAGCGGTAGCCCCAGGCGCCCGAGGAAACGGGCCCAAGATATCCAGCCCCCAGACTGCGAATGGCCACGAAAGGGGTATAGTCTGCAAGCCTCCTGCTGGTTGATGGATCTGCTTGGCGTGGAACTGGCAGGCCTCACAAGCTTTTACTAGTTCGACGGCGTCATTGAGCGCGGTGGGCCAATAAAACCCACTGCGGAACGCCTTGCCGACGAGGGTCCGCGATGATGAATGATGTCCACAATCTCCGCCGTGTATATCTTCCAGCAATTCCTTCCCTTGCTCCCTAGAGATGCAGCGCAGGGATACATCGTTTGGCCGCTTCTGGTAGAGCTCTCCATCCTTGATGCAGTATGCCGTGGCCTGGCGTGCCACTCGCTCCGCTTCCTCCTCCTTCACCGGCAGGGTCCCTTGCGTTAGGTAACTCCGGAGCTCCGTGATCCAACATCCCTCCTGAGGTTCCATCGTCAGGAGCAGACGTGCTCCTGAGGCAGGGCCACAGGCCGGAGCCCCTGAGGCAGGTGGCTGAGGGAGCTCCTCCCGGGGCTGAGCCGTGTTCGATAATGACGGCAGGGCTGATGGCTTGAAGAGCCGCTCCTCGAAAACACCAGGCTCTTGAGGTAACCGCCGGACGCCCGTTTGGGGATGTCGTCGGCCTCCTGATTGGTGCCACGGGGCAAATGCTGCAACTCCAACCCCCAGAACTGCTTCTCCATCTTGCGGACCTCCGCTAGGTAGGCTTCCATGTGCTCATCCTTCGTCTCGTACACTTTGTTGGAGAAATTGACAAGGAGCTGCGAATCGCCCTTGATGGTGAGGCGTTTCACCCCCAGGGCAGTCGCCGCCTTCAAGCCCACTATTAAACCTTCATACTCTGCTATGTTGTTGGAGACCTTTTCACCTTGCTGGAAACAGAGCTGCACGGCGTAATAGAGCTTGTCCTGAGCGGGCGATATAAGCACCGCCCCAGCCCCAGCGCCATGCCTGGAGAATGCCCCATCGAAGTACATGACCCAGCCTTCTGGCGCCTCACTTCCCGGGGACAGGGACCGATCCTCGTCGGCCTTGAGGCCTGGCGCCTCCGTCCATTCTACCACAAAATCCGCCAACGCTGCTCCCTTGATGACTCTGGTCGTGCTGAATTCGAGCTGAAACACTTGCAGTTCTATGTTCCACTCAGCGACCCTTCCAGCTGAATTAGGGCTCCTGAGTACTCTCTCCAGGGGGTACGACAAGACGACCTTGATGGGGTGACCCTGAAAATAGTGCTGCAGCTTGCACGAGGCCATCAGTAGCGCGATGAGGAGTTTCTCAGGCATGGGGTACTGTGCCCTGGCATCCCACAGCACTGTGCTGACGAAGTACACTGGGTGTTCAACGAGGTGGAGTGCGTCAGTGCTGGTTGCTCCCTTCGGAGACCGTGGCGCCTCTTGAGGCAATGAGGCCTCCTGAGGCTGGCCATCTAGAAGAGGGGCCTCTTCCGCCTCTGGTGCGCCCCTCTGCGGCGGCTGATCCTCCTCAGCCCCGATGGCGGTTTCTGTAGGCCTTCCTTGTCCCTATTCTGCCTTGTCCCGGGCTACTGCCACGGTTTTGATTCGGCGCTCCTCTCTGACTACCACTAAGGCTGCGCTGGCGGAGTAAGGAGTGGCGGCGAGGTAAAGCACCAGGGGCTCTTGAGGGCGCGGAGCCACCATGACCGGTGGGCTGGTCAGGTATCTCTTGAGATCCTGGAACGCCTTGTCGGCCCCTTCAGTCCACTCGAAGGGCCCCTTTTTCTTCATTAGCTGGAAGGGGCAGTGCTCGTTCCCCCAACTTGGAGATGAAGCGCCCTAGTGAGGTCACGCGCCCCGTGAGCTTCTGCATTTCTCTGAGGGTCTTTGGCGGGCTCATGTCTTCCACCGCCTTGACCTTCTCCGGGTTAGCCTCGATGCCTCGGTGGGACACGAGGAAACCCAAGAGCTTGCCCGAGGGGACTCCGAACACACACTTCTCTGGGTTGAGCCGTAGGTTCACTGTGTTGAGGCTCGCGAAGATTTCCTCCAAGTCTTGTATCAAGGTCTTGGCCTCCCGAGGCTTTACCACAATGTCATCGACGTAAGCTTCAACATTCTTCCCGAGCTGCGGGCCCAAGGTGATGTGCATCAGCCGCTAGAAGGTCGCCCCTGCGTTACGCAGCCCGAATGGCATGCATGTGTAGCAGTACACCCCACACGGGGTTAGGAAGGCTGTCTTCTCGACGTCTTCTACCACCATCTTGATTTGGTGATACCCAGAGAAGGCATCCAAGAAGCACAACAGGTCGCATTCCGTAGTGGAATCCACGAGCTGGTCGATGCGGGGGAGCGGGAACGGATCTTGCGGGCATGCTTTGTTGAGGTTGGTGAAGTCGACACACATGCGCTCCTTCCCTCCCTTCTTTGGCACAACGACAGGGTTGGCCAACCAGTCCGGGTATCAGACCTTGCGAATGACCCCAGCGGCTTCTAATTTGCGGGTCTCTTGGATGATGAAGGCCTGCTTTTCTGTGGACTGCCGCCTGGCCTTCTGCTTCACAGGGCGCACGTTGGGGAACACGTTGAGGTGATGCTCGGTTACACTCCTACGGATCCCTACCAACTATTCAGGCTCCCAAGCGAATACCTTCTTGTTTGCATGTAGGAACCCGACCAGGGCCTTCTCCTGCTCGGGTTTGAGGTGGGCGCCTATGGTGAAAGTGGCGTTGGTGGATCCGTCCTCATCGACGGGTATCTGCTTGGTTTCTGCCTTGTCTTGGGTGAACAACTGTTTCTTCTTGGCGGGTGCAGCCCCCTTGGGCCCGGGGGTCTCCAAGTTGGCGGGCTGTGCCGACCCCGCCGTCTTGAAGGCGAGCTTGAGCACCCGCAGCGCGTCCCCGGTGGCCCCGTGCACAGTGAGGACACCGCTACTCCCGGGCATCTTCATGAGGTTGTACGCCGGGTGCGTCGCGGTCATGAACTGGGCCAGCGCTGGGTAGCCGAGGATGGCGTTGTAGGGGAGGCCGATGGGGGCGATGTCGAAGTCGACCAGCTCCGTGCGGAAGTTGTCGTAGGTGCCGAAGGTTACTGGGAGCCGGATCTGTCCCAAGGAGTTGGACGACTTTCCCCCTAAGCTTGAGAAGGGTCGGCTGGGTTGCAGCCGTTCCAGGGGTATGCAGAGGAGGTTGAAGGCCTCGACCGAGAGCATGCTGAGGCCCGCGCCGCCATCAATGAGGGTTCTGGTGACGGCCACCTGGCAGATGGTGGGGGTGCACAGCATGGGGAGCGCACCTGAGTAGGCCGAGTTGGAGGGGTGGTCCTCCGAGCTGAAGGTCAGGCCGGCCTCGGGGGCCGCTCGGTCCAGGGGAGCCCCCTGCCGCGTGGAAGCGGCGCCGACCCGACGGATGAACGGCTTGACATGGTGACTTGTAGGCGGCGCCTGTGAGCTGCCCAAGAGGGCCGCGACGACCGGGGGTGTTGGTGCAGCGCGATGGGAGGGGGAGAGGTTGCAGGGCTCCATGGGCGCGCGGAGCGCGTGGGACGAAGAACCAGCTGGGGTGAGCGAGGGAGTTGCGGTGCGGCCGTCTTGCCGCAAGGACAGATGCTGGGACGATGCTCGCTGCTCGTCCCCCGCCGGGCCGGTGGCGGCGTTGACGGCAGGCGACGGCGAACGGCGAGGACGCCCGCCGACAGGGGCCATGTGGGCGACGCGGGAAGCGAGCGCGGCCCGGCGCTCGGCGCGGGCCCGGCGAGCGTCATACATGGGCGTGATGGTCGGGAGGAGAACGGGGTGGTGAAAGACGAATCCCGGCGCACCCCTACCTGGCTCGCCAAATGTCGGATTTTGTGTTCCAGCAGACCCTTGAGGTTCGAACACTAGGGTGCGCGCGGAGATTTCGCCTCCTACCTACCTGCACCCCTCCGCCTTGCTAGGATCTTAACTGAGGAAAGAACAACGCAAGAGACACAGGGTTTATACTGGTTCGGGCCACCATTGTGGTGTAATACCCTACTCTAGTGTGTGGTGTGGTGGATTGCCTCTTGGGCTGATGATGATGAACAATACAAGGAAGAACAGCCTCGCGAGGGTCTGTTCTTGGCTGGGGTGATGAACTGCTGGGAGGAGCTCAGTCACCTTTCTCTCTCTCTCTCTCCCTTTCTGATCTTCTCTTTCTCTCTCTTTCCCTGCCTCTCCTTGCTCCGTCTCTCTGTGTCTCCGTGTCCCCCTTGCTCTGTGGGTGGCTGGTCCTATTTATAGAGGCCCTGGTCCTCTTCCCAAATATCGAGCGGGAAGGGAGCCAATAATGGCGGGCTAATTTGAAGGGGGACAGCTAGTATCAACTATCCTGACAAAAGTAGTCTTCGCCTGCGCAAAGCTCTGGTGATGACGCCGTCTTGGGCTCCACGGTGACCTCCGTCTCGTAGTCCCCCTAGTCTTGGTCTCGTTGCACCGAAATGGCAACCTTTGCCTGATGCCTCGGTACTCCGCGGCTACGCTTGCCCCCTTTGTACCAAAGAGGAAGGGGGGACGCTGCGCGGGCTGGCACCCGCCTGGCGCCCCTGGTCGTCATGGCTTGCGTCACGGGCACCTCGTGAGGTACCCCGCCTTGATATCTCCGCCTCCTCATGAGCCAGCCTGACGAGGCCGCGCCTGAGGAAGCTCTGCGTCGTCCGCCCCGCGAGGCTTGGCCCCTCGCGAGGGTCTTGGGTTTGTGTTGGTGAAGATGGGCCGCGCTGGGCCCCCCTTTGAGCCACAACGCAGGCCGCAGGCAGGCAAGTCTGGGGACCCCCGTTCCTAGGACGCTGACAACGAGGAAGCACAGTTGGCTGCCACGTGGCTTCTTTGCCTTCTATCGCGGATGGCAAAGAGCCCATTGCCGTTGGTGGCTGACGGCAAAGAGCCTGCATTGGCTCTTTTTCTGTTTTTTTAAATCCAACAATTTTCACAACAAATATATATGACATATATAGATATATTTCACAGGGTTATTTCACAGCAAACATATGACATATCCAGCACATAAGTTTCATCGTACATACATATATAGTTCCATCCATTCATACATAGCAAGTTGTACATACACATTGTTCCATCATAGCAAGCTAAGAATAGTAGAAGAGAATGAAAGAAAAAACAAGCACTCCATCATAGCAAGCTAGCTTCCGTGAAGTGAACGAGATCTGCAAAATGGCAAATAAGAAAGTTAGAAAAAAGGTGAGTAGAAGAAGAAGTATATGTCATTTATGAGCAACTTAGGTGAAATGGATCATTTATGAGCTAACTTAGGTGAAATGGATCGTTTATGAGCCAACTAAGGTGAAATGGATCGTTTATGAGCTAACTAAGGTGAAATGGATCATTTTAGAGCTAACCTAGGTGAAATGGATCGTTTATGAGCTAACTAAGGTGAAGTGGATCATTTTAGAGCTAACTTTGGTGAAATGGATCATTTATGAGCTAACTAAGGTGAAATGGATCGTTTATGAGCTAACTA
>NC_041384.1:175618603-175624006 GCF_002162155.2 Triticum dicoccoides
TAACTAAGGTGAAATGAATCGTTTATGAGCTAACTAAGGTGAAATGGATCGTTTATGAGCTAACTAAGGTGAAATGTATCATTTATGAGCTAACTAAGGTGAAATGGATCATTTTAGAGCTAACCTAGGTGAAATGGATCGTTTATGACCTAACTTAGGTGAAATGGATCATTTATGAGCTAACATAGGTGAAATGGATCGTTTATGAGCTAACTAAGGTGAAACGGATCGTTTATGAGCTAACTAAGGTGAAATGGATCATTTATGAGCTAACTTAGTTGAAATGGATCGTTTATGAGCTAACCTAGGTAAGATGCATCATTTTAGAGCTAACCTAGGTAAGATGGGTCATTTTGGAGCTAACCTAGGTAAAATGGGTCATTTTAGAGCTAACTTGGGTAAAATGGATCACTTATGAGCTAACTAAGCTAATTATGCCATTTTTGTCATAAGTAAGCTAACTTCGGTAAAATGGATGGTTTTGGAGGTCAGTATGCTTATTAAGTCGTTTTGCAGGAAATAAAGCTAAGTCTAGGTCTTTATGCATTTGTTAAGCAAAACACTAGAGAAACTTACCATGATCATGGAGGTGTAGGAGTGGGATACTAATAATCTCGACCACTATCATCAATAAATGCATAATCATCATCATCACTATCATCAATGACGTGCTCATAGGGCTCAGCGGCATCAAAATGTGGAAGACCACCTTGACGTAATCGGTCAAGCATTGACAGGTCATCCGCAGCAGTAACCTCTTCTTGTTCCGGCTCTTCTTGTTCCTCCTCTGGGGTGATGCCGGATTCACTGTCGCTGTCTACTTCAATGTTTTCGGGTGAAGTATATCGGTTCTTCAAACGTTTTTTGTAAAGACGTGTATATAGGAAGAATTCTCCTTCATTTGTGCCTGGGTTAATGTGAGGTTCATAATCCTCTTCCTTTGGGGGAGATAGTCTAGCACGTGGCGGCACTTCATAAACGACATCCCAACCTTTTAGATTTGGATTAGTTTGGCAGGCCCACAATAGATAGAATACTTGGGTTGCCTGTTGAGCCGTAATATAGACATCAGGAACATCTAAATGGGTGCTTTGTTTGATTTCAACTAGCCCTATATGTTCATGAGTCCGTCTAGTCTCCTTCGGCTGGAACCAATAACATTTGAAGAGTACGACATTCGGTGGGTTGTCACCATAGAATAGAAGTTCATAAATTGCTTCAACTCTCCCATAATACTCGATATCTCCTTCGCCAATAGCAGATACACAACAATTTGTAGACTTTCGGTCGGCCATAGATAGCTCTTTGCCATAGGCACGAAAGCAATACCCGTTGATGTCGTATTTGTCAAATGAAGGGACCTTATAGTCAAAACCATTAGCGACTTGTCTCAATTCGGCGTCCATAGACTCTGAATTAGCCTACAAGTTTAATATGAAAGGATTGTTGCATTAGGCAGAAATTAGCGAATGAAATGAAATGGTCTAATAGAAATTACCGTTTGTTTGAACCAAGAGATGAAACCAGGATAGCCGCCTCCTTGATTTGCAAGAAGCTCATACTCTTCGACGGAATCCTTTTGCATTACTGCTCCATACGAGAATATGGTGACATATCGACTGTATGAAATATCTAGGAATAAGAGCAGTTCAAAGGAAATAGAAGTTGCGAAACAATGTACCGAGAACTTACTCGATGTATGTCCATGCTTCTGTCAGGTTGTTGAAGATATACAACGTAATGGTCCGCCATTCTTCGTTATTCAAAGATACTGGTTTCGAACCACTGGCTAGTGCGAGATTCCCTTTGAATAGGCTGAGGTTGGATCCACCCTTTTGAGGTTTGTCAGCATTGTACCGAGGCTTCGGATTATGCAAATGACGATTTTTGGCTTCGTAGTGTGCTGTCACGAAGTTTGCCGCCTCCTCAGTGATGAATGCCTCAGCCATCGATGCTTCAATTCTACATTTATTTTTGCATTTTTGTCAAAGCGTCTTTTGCATCCTCTCAGTTGGGTAGCACCAACGATTTTGCACGCCCCCCCAATCTTGCCTCACCCGGGAGATGCAAAATCAAATGCTGCATTGGATTAAAGAAGCCCGGTGGAAAGATCTTCTCTAACTTGGAGATCAACTCTGGCGCGAACTCTTCCATTTCTTCTAGCACGCTAGGCGATAGTTCTTTCGCACAAAGAACACGGAAGAAATAGCTGAGTTCTGCCAGTACTAGCCATTCATCCTCAGGGATGAAGCCACGGAACATCACCGGCATTACCCGCTCAATCCATATGTGCCAATCATGACTCTTGAGACCAAATATCTTCAATTTATCAAGATTTTCTCCCCTCTTTAGATTTGCTGCATACCCATCGGGGAACATCAACTGTTGTTGCACCCACAAGATAATTTCCCTCATAGCTGGCCTTCCAAGATTGAACCATGCCTTTGGCTTCGTCCAGTTCTGCTTTCCTTTCGGTTCTTTCATGTTTTGTAACGGCCTATCACATAGCGCCTCTAGATCGACTCTAGCCTTAGTATTATCCTTTGACTTCCCATCTATGCAGAACAATGTACCAAAAAGTGACTCAGCGATATTCTTCTCAATGTGCATCACGTCGATGTTGTGTGGGCAAAGGAGGTCTTTGAAGTAAGGTAGATCCCATAAGCATCTCTTGTGAGTCCAGGCGTGTTTAGAATTATACCCCTTGAAGTACCCTGGATGCTCTGGATCTGGCTCGAGAGCGTTTAACTGATCCAGGGTCTGTTGGCCTGCCAACGCATGTGGTGTAGAGTTTTTGACAACTCTACCTCTTATGAAGTTCTTGTCTTTCCTGAACTTATGGCGAGGATCCAGGATCTGTCTATGCATGTCGAAGCAAGAAAACTTGCGACCGGCCTGAAGAGAACGAAACTCAAGAGCTCCCTTGCATGTGGAGCACGGGAACCTTCCATGCACACACCAGCCAACGAATAGCGCATATGCCGGCAAGTCATGCATCGAGTACATGTACCAGACATGCATTATGAAGTTCCGTTTGCTATAGGCGTCGTATGTCTTGAACCCATTATCCTAGTCTTCTTGCAATTTGTCCTTAAGTGGCTGCATGTACACATTCATATTTTTCCCGGATAGTTGGGCCCTGGAATTATGAACGTCAGGAAAATGTTCTTTCTTTGCATAATCTGTCCGGGGGGGAGATTGAGTGGAAAGAAAAATACGGGCCAACAGCTGTATTGGGTTACCGTCAGACCAAACACACTGAACCCATCCATGCTTACGCCGACTCGAGGATGCCTGGATCTGCCGCTTTGTCATCATGTAATTCATCAAACTTCTTCCACGCAACACCATCCGATGTGTGTACCATCATCAGATTCCCATCTGCATCTACTTCAGTTCTTTTGCCCGTTTTGTGCCATGTCATCTATCTGGCCGTCTCTTCAACCATGAAATGACGTTGAAGTGTTGGTATGATTGGCATATACCAAAGGACACTAATGAGGATTCTGGTCTGCGTCTTCTCACCCATACAGTTGTCTACCACAACATACCTGGAAGACATGCAAATGGGACAATAGTTCAAGTCCGCATATTCAAGCCTAAATAAGGCATATCCTTTCTCACATGCATGTATCTTCTCATAGGGCATCTTCAGTGCACGGAGGATTTTGTCTGACTGGTACAGGTTTGCAGGCATTACATGGCCTTTGGGTAGAAAGCGTCCAAATACTGTCATAATTGTGTCGTAGCATTCTCTGCCCAAGTTGAACTGAGCCTTCAGAGACATTACTTGTGAGATGGCATCCAATTAACA
Organism: Triticum dicoccoides; assembly: GCF_002162155.2. Classification (NCBI taxonomy): domain Eukaryota; kingdom Viridiplantae; phylum Streptophyta; class Magnoliopsida; order Poales; family Poaceae; genus Triticum; species Triticum dicoccoides. Next base: position 175,622,418 of record NC_041384.1, read on the forward strand.
AAGCTCAGTGCGCTCGTGGAGCGGATGTTTTGAAGACTCCAACATTTCATTGAAGGCCTTTGCAGGTTCCTCCATCTCCTCGTCCGAATCCCGAGCATCATCCAAGTCTTGCACCATGTTTTCCATCTCGGTACCATGCTCCTCAATGCGAGGACGAACCACCTCAGCTCGGTCACATTGGGCAGACTCACCATGAAATTTCCACACCGTATAATTGGGCGTAAAACCAGTCTTCTGCAGGTGTTTGCCCATTTTAGCCTCTGTCCTCTTTTCCCAATTGTCGCACCGGGAACAGGGGCACCAGGTTTTCCTCTGGCCATTTGCAAATGCGGCCTGCACAAACGCCTTGGTTTTTGTGAACCATTCAGTGCTCCATTTGTTCTGACCAGTGTGACCGGTGTACATCCACGCACGATCACTCATCTTGACTTTTAGAGCTACTTGACACACAAGAAATATATATATATATATATATATATATAATTCACCATGTATATATTCATCAGTTGATCTAGTTTGTCAATTTTATTACGTCCATGCAACCTACACTCTAATAGGTAATGATAGATCCTAATCCCACCAGAGTATGTGTAGATTGGGTTCCTTTTCCCATGCTATGCTCCAGATCCGACACAAAATTTTGGTAGCACCTCCCCGCTGTTCTCCTGATACACGTCTCTGCAATAAACAGAGAGGACGTGTACCCGGAGAACAACATGGGAGACACTGACAAAATTTATGCGTCAGATCCGGAGCAAAGCATATGGGAAAATGAACCCAATCTACACATACTCGGGTTGTCCATGGATAGCGTTGGACAATTCGAAAGAATCATGGTTATAAATATGCAAATGCATGCATATTTATAGATCTAACCCTTTTGAACGGGAGACGCATATTGGTTACACATAATGATGATTGACACCTATAGCTAGCAAGTTTCATCGGCACGAAGACCAAAACAGAGCAAATGAAGGGGGAGGGGGAAATGTCATTTGTGCTCACCAACAAACGCAGGGGTGGAGCTCGTTGAATGCATGGGGAGGTCGTCAAATACCAGACCCTCCCAGCGACGGAACAACTGCACATTTGAATCCAATCGATAAACACAAATATGTATGATGTTTTGCATAACAAAACCGAAAAATATACGACCTAACTCATAATTCACAAATATATGACCCCGCCTGCCTCCGGAAGGCCAAAGAGCACCTTCTACATATTCTTCTTTTCTTCTTCTTCTTCGTGTTCTTCTTCTTCTTATTCTTCTTCTTCTTATTCTTATCCTACACCTACACTTTCTTCTTCTTCTTCTTCTTCTTCTTCTTCTTCATCTTCTTCTTCTTCTTCTTCTTCTTCCCTCCTCTTCTTCTCCTACACCTACACTTTCTTCTTCTTCTTCTCCCCTCCTCTTCTTCTCCTACACTTTCTTCTTCTTCCCCTTCTACATATTCTTCTTTTCTTCTTATTCTTTTTTCATCCTTTTTCTACTTCTTTTAATTATATGACTAATTATCTAAAACCCATGCACTAAATCTAACACTAACACATATATATCTAGCTCACTAAACCTAACACTAACAATTAAA
>NC_041384.1:175624247-175678283 GCF_002162155.2 Triticum dicoccoides
GGGGGCGGCGGCAGGGGGTGGGGGCGGTGACGGGCGGCGAGGGCGGCAGCGTGGTGGCTCGGGGAGGAGAGAGGAGAGAAAGAGAGATGGATCTAGGGCAGGGTGGGTCTCGCCGTTAGGTAGGTTAGGTCTTTGCCGTTTGCCAAACCTTTGCCGTCAGCTTTTTTTTCCTCTTTGCCATCCACTAGCTGACAACAAAGAGGGGGGCCATTAAGTTTGGATTAATCAGCTCGTTAGTGGGGACCACCACCCTCTTTGCTATCTGCTAGCTGACGGCAAATATTCTTTGCCGTCCGCTAGCTGATGGCAAAGAGTAGGCAGATGGCAAAGACTGTTCTTTGCCATCAGCCAGTTCATTGCCGTCCATTTTCTGCAAGCGTATGGCAAAGACCTTCTTTACCGTCAGCTAGCAGTCACGGGCAAACGTTTTTTTTGTGAAATACGATGGCCCGTCCGGTGGGTCCCCGCTGTCAGGTGGAGGAATAATTATTTTGCACGTAATAAGGAGGCACTTCCTTGCTGTGGTTGTGGACCTAGCTGTCAGCCTCTCCACGTACAGTCCACGTCTGATGGAAGCCATTCCTTGACCACGTTGACCACGCAGCGCCGAGAGCACTAGGGCGGTGGAAGACGGCGAGGACTAGGAAGGGGATGACATGGAGCCAGGGTAGACAAGACAGTGGATGCCCACGCTTAGAGGAGTATGAGGGTTCACTGGTTCACTCCACTGTGAGGCTGCCATTGCCGCAGAATAACAGGGGGTGTGGGTGAGTAGAGGGATGGCCTGGCCAGCGGTGGGAGTAGTAGGTGGCAGTGAGGCCTCCGCCGCATCGCAGCCGGCCACAGGAGGCAGAAACACGAGGCACGACCGGCGCTGGTTTGGGCGGCTAGAGCAAGAAGACCAGAGGTTGAATAAGCACTACGGCCGTTGGATGGGCATCGTATGGTCACTGGAGCTAGAATCGTGCATATTGACTAAGTTGACAAAGCCCTCCGTCCCCGTCAACTTAGTAGGCCCACAAGTCAGCCTGCCACTATACTAGGTCCCAGCCAATAGGGGGAGTATTCATTTTTTTGTGCGTAATAAGGAGGAACTTCCTTGCGTGTGAAGATATAGCTGGTGGGTCCGAGCTGTCAGTGGGGGTAACGTTTTTTTCACGAAATACAGAGGCCCTTTCGGTGGGTCCCTGATGTCAGGTGGAGGAATCATTATTTTGCGCGTAATAAGGAGGCATTTCCTTGCGTGCGACCGTGGACCCAGCTGTCGGCCTCTCCACGTACAGTACACTTCAGATGCATGTCGGTCGTTGACAACGTTGACCAGGCCGCGCCGAGAGCACCAGGGCGGTGGACGACGGCGAGGCCTAGGAAGGGAACGACAGCGAGGCAGGGAAGACTCGGCAGTTGTTTCCCACATGAAGGGGAGTACGACTGTATGAGGGCTTACTGGTTCGTCTGCCATCGCCGGAGAATAACAGCAGGTGTGGGTGAGTAGAGGGATGGCTAGGCCAGCAATGGGAGTACAGTGGGGCGGTGAGGCCTGCGCGACAGCAGAGCCGGCCGCGGGGAGGAGGGAGTAGGTAGTCCCGCCAGCGCTTGTTTGAGCTGCTGGAGCAGGAAGCGCAGAGATTGAAGAAGCACGACGGCCGTTGGATGGCCATCCAACAGCCACTACTTGTGCATCAACCTTTTTTTAGGAAAGCCTCAAATCTGTGAAAAATAGCATACAACCCATCTGCCATTATTTCTAATAATTTACATCCCATTTGCTAATGATTAAGGTTTTTTTGGAGCCCATATTCTTTTTGTTAGCATTATAGCCCATATTGTGGACACGGTTAAAAAATTATACGAAATTTTGCATATTTCGGTGCGGTCTGAACTATTTTTAATCCCGAAATTTCAACTCACATTCAAACTGATTTTGAAAATAAATGTATATCAATATAAAATCTAACAAATTCTCCACGCATAAAAATTAATGTAATTTAAAATCTCAAAATGAAAAAAGATATTTCAAACTAATTGCCGGTTTGATGTGTTTTAAAAATGTACAACCCCTTTCTCATTACTGATAGGCCATTTTCTCGGCCAGCCGAATGAAGCTCTCCTCGTCTTGAAAGATATGCTGCCCAACAGGCCTGACAAAGCGACTTACTTGGCAAATCACAAAAAAACTGGGCTGTGGCCGTGGAGCCAGCTGTCAGTCCATTTGTTTTTTAGTCCATTTGGTGGGCTGGGTGAAACAATGATGTAGCATCTATGCAGCCCATTTAAATCCCATTTGCATTTTTCTCGAAATCCGTGGACTTGTTGGGCTGGGTGAAAATATCATGTTGGGCTAGACGGGGAAAGTACTGGGACAAAACTCAGTTTACATCGAAAAAGAAAGTGGGAGAAAATTCAGAGACCTGCTGGGTCCACCTGAGGAGGGGAATATGTTGGAGGAAGGAGATTCAAAGCACGGCAGCCGAGTGAACTAGTTTTTTTACGGACAAGTGAACTAGTTTACATACATAAGCAAATAGCCACTAAAAAAGCAATCAGGTTAATGGGTTCTTAAAAGAAATATTTCGAACAAAATAGATAATTACGACACATAGGCTAATACATGAAACACTCAGATGATAAAGGTGCTTATAAACAGATAAAGTACAACATCTAGACCTTCCTGGCACGCTTGATCATGACACTGCGGCTATCCGTGTACTCGTCGGTTACGGGAAGCAAACACGCCCTCATGTCCAAGATCTCCCTGTACATGTCGTAGCATGCATATGCGTCCCTGGCCGCGTGGGTTATGTAGGCTAGATTCAGAGGTACCTCCCACGTGTTCAGGTTGTCTTCTTTCATGTTGGCGTATCAAGGGTCGATGATGGTCTCAGCGAGGTCAACCACAGAGTCCTTCTCCTGCCCGTTGGTGATGATATTGTATTGCTTCTGGATGTCGACAAGCTTGTTGCACCAGATGGACGAATCGTCGCGTTCTTCCTTCTCTCCACCGTAGCGAAGGTGCAGTCGGCGTTGCCCATGAAACGGGCGAATGCTCCACAACCTGGTGCAGCCATAGGACTGAGGCGAGTCAGAGCTTCACCGAGTCCATATCGTTGGTGTACATTACATTCAACTTGGTGCAGGCATAGGACTGAACGGCGAACTCAAAGGGGAACTCCTTGCTGAAGTCCATATCCAGCAGGCTCACCCCTCGGATCGCCATTAGAGTCTCTTTGAGTGAACGAGTGTGTAGGCGGCGGCAGCAGTTCGTTTTTCAGCTCTTGGGGAACTAGATTCAATAGTAAGCTGAGTGTGTAGAGGCGACAACAGTTACTACCCCCCCCCCTCATCCGCTGCACGCCCGGCAGAAGATGCACCCTCGGCCACACGTCGGTCCACGAGCGGGTCTGTATTGGTACTGTAATAACAGGAGTTAGTGGTCACTTTACTTAAATTTAATTAGCTTTAATAGAAATTTATACTTAAAACAAGCAATGCATTCGCTCGTTCTATCAGCGTCAGAGGATCAACATGCACAACAATTAGAATTATTATTCTCAGGACGCACATGATCAGACATTTGTCGCACTTTCACAAAGATTATACTACCAAGTTTGAACTGTTTGTTATGGTTGTTGTCCTCTGCATCATCATGCCGTGTTTCCCAGCTTGCAAGATTTAGAACCAACAAATAAGATCCAAATAATAAGTACAACAAAGATGCCTACACATCTCATTGATTCCCAGCTTGCAAGATTCAGAACCAACAAATAAGATCCAAATAATAAGTACAACAAAGATGCCTACACATCTCATTGATTCCCAGCTTCCAAGATTCAGAACCAACAAATAAGATTCAAATAATAAGTACAACAAAGATGCCTACACATCTCGCTGATTCCCAACTTGCAAGATTCAGAACCAACCCATTAGAGCCTTTTGATAAAGTGAATATCGGGATTAAATCCATCTTGGCTAGCCATGTCAGACAATCGAAGAACTTGGCGAATGCTCTTGACCGTCACAACATCTGTAGTTGAGTATTCCTGTTTGCATAGCATGTTTGCACAACACAAACAAGGAGACATGAGAGCATGATTTCTCTTTAATAGCGGCCTCCTTGAACTAAACCTCTAGCTCTACTTGGATGAGGTCTGCCTGGACTTCCATGATTCAATTCATCTGCCTTTTTCTGCAGTTCACCTGAAATGAAGCAAATATTGCATCATTTAGCTAGCAAGAAGTACTTGCTCTTGTGAGCTGGCAGGTTCTTCTTTAGTAGTTGCACTAAAATTTAGGAACATTAAGGTTGGTTGTCCGGCTCATGTAAGGTGCAACTATAATTTTCTTATCCTTTTCTGCAGTTCCACTAAAATAAAGTGCCATTGTGGTGACAGTGACGGCTCCATCTTGCAAAGGCTAATAAAATGTTGCACGAGATTACCGGCAGAACTTGATGGAGATTTTGGAAACTCCAATCACCATTTTGTGCAGTTCCACCAAAATTGAGAGATGTTGCCCACGTGACATTTTAGTTGAACTGCACAAGACACTCATTCCAAAAAAAGTGTTTTGTGCAGTTCACCAAAAGGTCACAATAGCAACAAGGTGAAATGGATATCCCTATATGCACAAAAAGATAAAAAGTAAACAGTTGCTGGTCAATAAGAATATATGAAACATATACAAAATCAAAAGAAGCATCTTAATTATGTTCATGGAAATCACGCAAGGACAGTAGAAATTTTAAAACGTCAGCAATGCTTCATGTTAGCGGAAGCATTACAATTAACAATGAGATTCCTCAAATATGGGATTACTTAAATGATGGAGAGCGTGTACTGCTGCATGTCCACCACGTGCGGGAGGGAAAGCGTGTAGCGAAAGCTTCTCCTAGTCTTGCTAGCGACCACGCTCATGGGTGAGGGAGGGACGCTCCTGCCTTTGCGTGCATGACAGGTGGGCCCGACAGGTGTGTGGCCAACCTGTCATACAGCCAAAGGCAGGTGTAGATAAGTCCACGAGGGAGAAGATAATCAAACTTCTCGTTGATGTACGAGTTGACGCGACACATCAAAGCGCTGCACTCGATATATTTTCATAATTTGCGTGTGTGACTCCCAGATGCAGAGGCCAGGGGTCATCATCCTCCTTTTCGAGAAAAAAACAGACGTGTGTGTGAGAGGAAGAGTGCGTGCGTGCACCACTTCTCATCCTGTATAACGTACTACTAAACTCAGAGTACAAGTTTTTGTGGGTGGCACGATTGTGCATGCGAGAAGTGCCGAGAGATAGGTTTAATGCGTCTGAAAAAAGACTAGCCTAGAGCTCCCCACGCGGCTATTGTTTTTCTCAAAAATTATGTTTATCAATGCATTAATTGCAATGCATGCATGCATAAAGTACATGCATTGGTCAATTTTCTCTTAATACTTGCATGGAATGATTTAATGCACCTAGGAATCTGAACATGTGTTGGGGAACAACCAAATTGAGCCTTATTATAAAATGGAAAAACTAAAATTTTGAGATACGCCCTATAAAACCGGAAAGGAGGGAGTAGAAAAAGAAGTACTCCATCCGGGAATAGTGCCGCACTTCGAAACTAGAACCGTCAATAAATTTTGAGCTTGCATCTCGTCACATTCTAAATTACTCCATGCTATATTGAATTGCAAACCTGTTCACACTGATCACAACCTAAACGGTTTCCCACTTAGGAGCGTATTAGTACTCGGTTATAAATACTAGTATGCCAAGATGACTGCACATTCCTCCTCAACTCATCATCCACAAAAACAAACAAGTCATTCAGCATCCTTCCCTTGCGTCTGCCATGGCCAGCGTGAGTTCTGGGTCGAGAGATTGCCACTAGGCAGAGGCGAGCATGGAAGCGGAAGCACGAGAGATGTCCCGCCTCGCTGCGAGAGCAGCCGACAAGTCCTGCCGCGCGGAAGTAGTAGTACAGAGGTCCCGCCGCACCGCTGAAGCAGCACGGAGGTCCCGCCGCACCACTGAAGCAGCACGGAGGTCCCGCCGCGCCATGAATGCAACATAGATGTCCTGCCGCGCCGTGGCGGCTTGGGAAAATTTCTCGTGGGCAGGCGACGACTGTTACAGGTGCATGCATGCGATCGTCCATAGCCAGATGGATCAGATCTCCGACTCGGTGAGGTTGCAGGACAACATGATAGCCTCGTTTGAACAGGCTACCGGCGTCATCCGGCAACTAAGGGAGGGCAATGAGAGGCTCCGAGCCGAGCGCGACCTGCTGATGGAGAATATCGTCTGAAGTGCAGACCAGCATGAGGAGACCAGTGCCTTGTTGAAGAGGACCGGCGTCATCGTCAAGAAACTTATGGATGAGAATGACATGCTCCACAACGAGCGCCAAAGGCTGGTGGAGGAATCTATGGATGTTCTCAAGCAGCGTCTTGAGGACACGAAAGAGCTCATCGCCGCTTGCCACGGAGACTAGTTTCCTGGTTTCTTTTGATGTAATAATCGGTTTAGGATGTGGATTGTGTCGTCGGTTGTGAAATGTTGGGTTCTAGCATGGATGTTTGGCCTTTGTTGGCCTCTTGGGATGTTGCGATTTCAATCTGGTAGCTTTTAGTCAATCGTGTTAGGCTGGAGTTGTGCTGAACTTCTTGTGAATTGTGGTGGTTTTCATTAATGAAAATCGGAAGGGGTAAGCCCTACTTTGATCAAAAAAGAAAAATTAATCATCCTTATATATTCATCAGTCTTGCTATAAGTCGCAGTAGATGCTATATAGGTCCGTCGGATCTTACATCAAGATCCGTGCTTTCAGATTTTCTTTTTTCTCTCTTAAATCTCAGTCGAGTGAGACATAGCCACGCCATTAAACAGAGGCTCGAGCGCCATTAATGGAGACCTTGGGAGAGAGCTGGACGGAAGATGGAGGTCAAAGGGCTCTCCTCCCGATAAGCACATGCAGGGGTCTGATCACACGCCTCTCGTACTCAAATAGCTACCCTGCACGGCGCCTCCTAGCGAATAAAAAATGGGGACGTGTGGCGGCACGTAAATGGTACTAGTAAGTAGAACGCCCATGGTTTCAATAATACTTGTGTTTCCGATTGTAACGTGACAGCACTTGTTCCAAAATGACTTTGTTGATTGTTAATGTGTGGGCCTTCGCAAATCAGACTGCAAATTTACCACAGCATGTTAGTGCCATGTCATGGCACCAAGCCAAGTTTCATTATTTTCATGCGTGTTTTTGATTTACAGGAATTAAAAAACTAAGTTTCTCAATGTTTCCAACCCAGCCACGACGCCTAGAATTTTGAATTTCATTCCCATTTCTTGCATGGAACCTAGAAATTTACCCGAGGACACACATGTGATTTTTCCACCAACTTTGGTGCACTGGAACATGTGCTTGTATTTCAAATTTGAATTATGCACACAATGGTGACACGTTCCCTCCCAGAACCACGAGGCTTCTTGAGAGAAGCTCCGATTTGCAAGAAGCTTATACCAAAATTTGTTCCTATTCGGCCAATTTTTTTTACCATGGCATGGTACTACCATGACATGACACCATGCCAAGTTCCATGATTTTAAAACCAAGTTTCTGAATGTTCTCGACCGAGCCACGATGCCCAGATGTTTGAATTTTATTCTCATTTTTCGCATGGGACCTACTCCCTCCTTCCATTTATATAGGGCCTAATGTATTTTTCAAGACATCCTTTGACTATTGACAAGATTAATAGCACATGAGATGTATACTATGAAAATTATATTATTGGAAGCTCCTCTGACATACAAAATTGAAGGTATGCTTTGTGTAAGTTGCATGTCATATATTATTGCTCTAACGGTTGCTCAAAGTTAGCCTCGAAAAACGCATTAGGACCTATATAGATGGAAGGAGGGAGTAGAAATTCACCCGAGGACACAAATGTGATATTTCAACCAACTTTGGTGCACGGGAGCATGTGCTTGTAGTTCAAATTTGAATTATGCACATTAAATGACCAAAAACTCAATTAATGTGTAAATAAGGCCAAACGAAGCCGGAATAATTCCAAAATTTAACAGGCACTCATGTAGTTCTATGTTGCCATTGTAAATAAACTCAAGCGGGACAACGTATATCGTTTCGCACTCAAAGGTGGCACGTTCCCTCTCAGAACCACGAGCCTTCTTGAGAGAAGCTTCAGTTTTGCAAAAGCTTATACCAAAATCTGTTCCTATTTGGCCAATTTTTTTACCACAACATGGTAGTACCATGACATGACATCCGTGCCAAGTTTCATGATTTTCAGACGTGTTTTGGATTTACAAGAATTTTAAAACCAAGTTTCTCAATGTTCTCGGCCAAGCCACGATGCCCAGATGTTTTAATTTTATTCTCATTTCTTGCATGGGACCTAGAAATTCACCCGAGGACACAAATGTGATTTTTCAACCAACTTTGGTGCACGAGAGCATGTGCTTGTAGTTCAAATTTGACTTATGCACATTAAATGACCAGAAAATCAATTAATGTATAAAAGATGACAAACGAACCCGAAATAATTCCAAAATTTAACTGGGCACTAATGTAGTTCTATGTTGCCTTTGTTAAGAAACTCAAGGGGGGGGGGCAACGTATATCGTTTCACACTCAAAGGTGGCACGTTCCCTCTTAGAACCACGAGCTTCCAAATCGGCCCAATTTTTTACCACAACATGTTAGTGCCATGACATGACACCATGCCAAGTTTCATGATTTCCAGGCGAGTTTTGGATTTACATGAATTTAAAATCAAAGTTTCTCGATGTTCTCGGCCGAGTCATGACGCCCAGATGTTTGAATTTCATTCTCATTTCTTCCATGGGACCTAGAAATTCAACCAAGGACACACATGTGATTTTCAACCCACTTTGGTGCACCAGAGCATGTGCATGCACTTCATATTTAGATTATGCACATTAAAAGCCCAGAAACTCAATTAATGTATAAAAAGGCCAAATGAACCCGAAATAATTCTAAAATTTAACAGGGCACTCATATAGTTCTATGTTGCCTCTGTAAATAAAATCAGGGGGAGGCATCGTATATCGTTTCGCACACAAAGGTGACACGTTCCCTCCCGGAACCACGAGGCTTGTTGATCGAATCTTCGGTTTTGCAAGAGGCTTATACCAAAACTTGTCCCAATTCAGCAAAAATTATACGTATGAAAACAGGGTTTAGATTATCCCAAACATCTCAATACCTAGACCAATAATGTACTATGATTTGAATTCAACATAAAATGGATACAAATATTTGAATTGGAGAGCATATGGTACATGTAGTTCATAGTGAAATATGATTACTGCTATATGTATGTTTTTTGTTATCAAGATAATATTTAAATTATTGTATAACTTGCCAACAATAATATTCAAATAAGGAAAATTGATTCAAATCTAGTCCATATGGTAGACGACAATATATATGTTCACATGGTGGAGTAAAATGTTCATATATGATGGAAGATCAAAATGTACGATTACATCAATTATAAACCGCAAGGTCACCTAACAATATATTCGAATTCAACATAACGTGGATTCAAAAATTGAAATTCGAGATCATGGCATCTGTAATCATATAAAAAGGGACATTACTCTTTCTTTGGTGGGAATTGATTTGTTTTTTGTTGTTGTTGAGGGAAGTGCGAATCAATTTGGTACTGTGCAGGGTAATCTTGTTCTCCCGATTTTTTTACATTTTTCTTGTAGTTTTTTCAATGGCATCTATAGCAATATAGTAAAAGGGGACATGAATCTCTTTTGTCTTGTATGAATTGTTTTTTTACACGTTAAGTTTGTTCTGCCGAACAAGGAATCCACACCTTGTTATCCCGAAATTTTCAAGCTCGAGTATCTTTTGTCTCACCTGCTTTGAAACTCCCGCTTCTTCAACCCGAGCCGCGCCTTGTTATCCTAAAATTTGGACGCGCACGAGAACTCCCTCCTCATCCGAAATCGCTCCCGCAGCCCAGACACGCGAAATCCCCCTTCTACCCCTGAGCCGAAAATGAAGCTGCACGTCACGGTGTCAAAACCGGTGGGGGTACGCTGGTAACTTACCCTACATTTCAGACAAGCGCGTCCCTAAGCTTGGCTCCCCCCTCCCCCTTTGCCCCCCCATTCGTACACCGAGGCCGCCAAAACCCGCGAAACCCCATGCTCCTTCGTCGGCCTCCCGACCGCCGCCCAGCCGGAGACTCTTCCCCGACTACGTCGTCCACCGCAACAGCTTGACGTCCCTCATCCACCGCACCGGATGAGGATCCGTTGTCGATCTCGTCGTCCCGTTGAATCATCCGCCCCGTCCTCCACCTCCAAGGAGCTGCCCCGACGTTTGCCTCATCTATCGCACCACCTCAATCCCCACAGCGCCGTCTTAACCTGCCTCACCGAAACTGCAGCACCCTCACCAATTCCTCCGATGAAGCCGAGGCCAACTCGGCGCCACCAAGGAGGTCCTGCACTCACCGCTGCATTTTATCTTTTATTCGATCTCACGGGGCTGCCGGTGCTCGATACCGAGCAGACATGGCGTGTCTCCATCGATGACGCCGTCGCCGGCCACATCATCCACGGCGTCTCTCCCCCACGTTGTTGCTTCCCCAGCGGCAACTTCCACAATGGCACAAGCTGCAGCTGCTCTGGCTCACACTCACGCTGCGGCTCTGTTCTTGCTGTCGGTCGCAGTGCTGCACTGCCCCTACTTTCATTCATGCTGCTGCTCTGCTCTTGCTCTCGCTTGCGCTGCTGCTGCTGCTGCTGCACTACCTCCGACAGCTACAAGAGTTGCTGCGTTAGCACCCGCTCGCGGTGCTACTGCATGACTTGCTCTCTGCTAGTGCGTTCCCTTCTCGAGCGTCTGCTGATTTAGATCACTGCTTCTCTGCTACTAGTGCTCGAATGCCCTAAACATCTATTGCAATGCTTTGTTACTAGTTCAATCAGTTTCGACAGTAAAATTCAGTTTCGACTGTGAAGTTCATTTTCTTGAGTTAAGTTCAGAGTGAACAGTACTTACAACATCTGTTGGAGCGGCTGTGGCGCGGCTGATGCGTTTTACATCTAGAACTTTTTGGTGATGTATTTTACATCATCTATTGCAGATGATATTAGGGTCCCACTTTAGATTAACATTGTATGTCTTGTCATGCTTCAGCCTCGTCGCCATACACCTTAGCGGAGCTGCTCCAACGACGGAACCGTCCATCACAGTGGAGCAGTACCCTCGGCGCCGTTTCCAGAGGCCTCGGATCTTCTTCCCCGCCTCCGGCAGTCACACCAGCATCATCACCATCCTCCATGTCTAACCCAATGATGCCGAGGTCCACAAGGCTATGCCAAAGAGGTTGTACACTCGTCGCATCACTTTGTTTATCCATTCCTCTGTTCTTCCAATTCATGTGAGCCAAACACCCGGGTTGACTGAAATCCTATGTTTCCAAATGCTCTGTTTTGCACGTGCATTCCTATCCCATTCATGTGTTTTTCTTGTCCCTGCGTTTATAGAATCCTCCAATTCTAAGGAGCCCTTACAAATTTACTTCATTTTCAGATAGCCGTCAAAGAAAACTCTGTGTGTTATGTCCTGCTCCTGCCGTGCCGTCATCCACCCCACCAGAGGTGCACCATCGACAGAAGCGTTCACTGCAGCAGAGATCCCCCCTGCAGACTTCCTTTCACCGCCTCAGATCATCTTCCCCGTTGCCGGCAGCCATGCCAACTGCATTACCATCATCAACTGAGCAGATGAACCTGAGGACTACACAGTTCCGGAAGAGAGGTCGCGGTCTTTCGTGTTTGCTTATGTTATACATCGGTTATTATTACCTGCTACTTTATCGTTCAATCTTGAGTTTTGAATTGCCCATGGGTCTCATATCGAGCCAGCAACGAATAGTATGTGTCTACTATCTGGTTCATCTGGGGTCTTCTATGTGGTTCATGTTGGGTGGGCAAGAAACAATAGATGATCCATTGTCTATATTTTTAAACTGAAGCTATAATCTACCTGCTATCATTAGTTTTGGATCCATCCACTCGTTTGCTACCATCAGTCTTGATTTTTGCATGCACCCCTTAGGCCTTGCAAAATCAAACTATTTTTATTATGCATGTCACATATTGTACGCAATCCTACTGAACATGTAAAGAAAAAGAGAAGACCGTTGCGTGTGAATATAATGTCATGCAGACGCCGCTCCATGGTGGGCGAAGTGGCCCCCTCCTGCATTTCCAGATTGTATTCCAGAGGAAGATAACTATTCAGATGGAGATTCAGAAGGAGCCGACCATGCCTGTTTACCACCTGAGGTGTTTGCTCTAACCTGGCATGCTGATGTTGGTCATATCATGCATATGGCGCCTTGCATTGCTTACATTATACATCTTATATGTCATCAGCTTAGTTTAGATTTGCTTTGTGTGAATGCCACCTGTTTGGTTTCTACATCATACTCCCACCATTCCTAAATATTTGTCTTTTTAGAGATTTCAACAAGTGACTACATACGAAACAAAATGAGTGAATCTACACTCTAAAATATGTCTATATACATCCGTATGTGGTAGTCCATTTGAAATCTCTAAAAAGACAAATATTTAGGAACAGATGGAGTATATGGGAATTATGCAATGCCGTCTTCTTTAGCCAGGCATCATATACGTGAATCATGCAATGCCATCCTGTTTAGCCAGTCATCGTATATGTGAATTGTATCGTGCCATATTTTTTTCCATAATGTATTCCATTTGTCAACAATGTTTATACATTCATCTACTCTTCCTGTGCATCAGCCATTTGAGTCGGTCATGGGAAAATCTGGAGTGAAAACAAGGTCTTCTGAGCAGTCAGTGCTACATGTCGATGCAGATTTCTTGCTGGTTACAGATAGCTCCTCAAAGGAGGATTCAGAGAGAGATGACCAGTCGTATTCCCCCCGAGGTGCATGCTCTAACTTGGCTGGGTTATATTGCTCATATCATGCATATCGTGTCTTGCATTGCCATGCCATCTGCTTAGATTAGACATGCTTTGTGTGAATGCCTCCTGTTTGCTTTCTATATCAGATATGTGAATTATGCAATGCCATGTTTTTCAGCCAGTTATCATATATGTGAATTATGCACCGCCATGGAGCCAGGCATCATATATGTGAATTATCTCATCCATCTTTTTTCATTACGTATTCCATTTGTCGACAATCTGTGTATATAGAACTAATCTTCATGTGTATCAGCCATTTGAGCCAGTTATGGAAAAATATGGAGTGAAAACAAGGTCTTTAGAGCAGGCAATGGTACCTGTTGAAGCATATATCTCGATGGTTATAGGGAGATCCTCGGAGGAGGATTCAGAGACAGATGACCAGTCCTATATCCCACCTGAGGTGTATGCTCTAAGTTGCAATGTTTATATTTCCCATATGATGCATATGGTGTCTTGCATTGCTTAGTTTAGACATCATATGCACAATATTGAATTCTTTCTGCTTAGTTTAGAGATCATACATGTGAGTGTTAGCTGCTCAGTATATGAATCAATTATGTCAATTATATCATGCCATCTTGTATACTTAGACAACATGTACGTGAATTATTTCATCCCAACCTATTTTAGAAAGACATCATATAGTTTTGTCATGTCATCCTGTTTAGGTACTCATCATATGTTGAATTATGCCATTATATCCTATTAAGTTATCCATCATATATCTGCAACTGTGTCATGCTATCCTGTTTAGTTAGGCATCATATATGTGAAATTGTGTCATGCTGTCCTGTTTGGTTACACAACATATATGTGAATTACCACATCTGTCTATCATACAATGTCTGTATGTTCAATTTCTTTTCTTGTTTATCAGCCATTTGAATTGGAGGGGGTGATCGCAGTATCTAAGGGAGCAAAAACCCGTTCTTCACAAAAGACAGTTGAGGGAGTCCAGGATTAGGGGGTATCCGGACAGCCGGATTATATCCTTTGGCCGGACTGTTCGACAATGAAGATACACGATTGAAGACTTCGTCTCATGTCCGGATGGGACTCTACTTGGCGTGGAAGGCAAGCTAGGCAATACGGATATGTATATTTCCTCCTTTGTAACCGACCTTGTGTAACCCTAGCCCCCTCCGGTGTCTATATAAACCGGAGGGTTTTAGTCCGTAGGACACAATAACAGACAATCATACCATAGGCTAGCTTCTAGGGTTTAGCCTCTCTGATCTCGTGGTAGATCTACTCTTGTACTACCCATATCATCAATATTAATCAAGCAGGACGTAGGGTTTTATCTCCATCAAGAGGGCCCAAACCTGGGTAAAACATCGTGTCCCCTGCCTCCTATTACCATCCGCCTTAGACGCATAGTTCGGGACCCCCTACCCGAGATCCGCCGATTTTGACACCGACATTGGTGTTTTCGTTGAGAGCTCCACTGTGCCGTCGCCAAAAGGAAGGATGTCTCGTCTCGTCTTTAAAGACGGTACTACTGTTGGGGGAGCTTTGGCTGTCGGCCAAACTCTTCGGCTAGGCAGTTTCATCATGTTCGGCCGCCGCGCCGACGATGACTTCTCGAGTCATCGAAAACATCCTCCACATCAAATCGGCACTTGCCGAACAGATGGATCAAACGGAGCTCGCTTCTTTAAACGAGCTCTTGGATCACATCGCCGCCTTGGGAGTCGCTACGGACTATGATTGGATTGGGTTTAAACCCGATCAAAGGGAGATTATCTCTCCACCGGTCACCCATCATATTGAAGTGGTGGTGGAACAATGCGGCGACCTTTCCTCTATCTTGAGGACTAATTATGTCCGGATTCCTGAGCTCTCCGAGCCGGATGCCCGTTCACGGAAGGACAACATCCAATCCCTGAACTTAGAGTCAGGCAGCGGGCCAGATTATCGGGTAACACCCTGGAACCGGAACTTCTAAAATTGGAAACTCCTCGGCCCCTAGATCCTAGATCGGGTAGGGGTTCGGATTCAATTCCACCCACCCACCCAAACATAAGCGATCTTTCCAACATCAGACAAGAGCCCCATGAAATAGTACATCATTATTGGGCCAGATTCCTCCTTGTGTTGAACAAGGTTAAGGACTGTCGTGAGGAAGATGCAATCTCACTTTTCTGCAATAATTGCACAGACAAGGGGATCCTTAACGCCTTAAGTCGCCATGACATATCACGCTTTGCTGACTTGGCATCCATAGTACGAAAGTACTGTGCGATGGAAAGTGCCTGGAAAACCGAAACAAACTTTTGGGATAATCCGGCCCTAAATACGAACCCAGTCTGAAATAAAAGGGTGCTCTATCAAAAGACACCCGGGTCAACTACCAAAGAGCAAAAACCCTCTATAGGGCATGGAACCGTACTGGAGGGATGGCTCAATGGACCCTGCAAAATTCATAGTACAATGGATACAATGCCAATGCACAGCCTTAGAGCATGTTGGATACTCCGGTAGGTGGCCAAAAGTGGTGAGGATCTTCTTATCCCAAATGCCACAGAGCACCATCCCGTGGATAACAATACGGTGTTAACGGTCTTTGAGACATTTGCGTCAAATAATAGGCGCACGCGAACACTCGGCAGCATGGCCGAAATTTGCCACATAGCAGCAATAAATCCATGGAGTGACACGACTATTACCTTCAATGCCAGTGATGAACCTAAATTCCGAACAGCCCGAGCACCAGCCGCACTGGTCCTCAGTCCAATTGTGGACGGCTTTCGACTCACCAAGGTACTCATGGACGGCGGTAGCGGATTAAACCTCATCTATGAGGAAACCCTTCAAAAAATGGAAATAGACTGGAACCGCATCGAGCGAAGCACCACAACCTTTAGAGGAATAATTCCCAGTCGGGAAGCGCGCTGTACAGGCAAAATCACACTAGATGTGGTGTTCGGCATGCTGGAGAATTATAGGTCCGAAGAGATTACGTTCCAAGTGGCCCCGTTCAGTAGAGGTTACCACGCCCTGTTAGGGCGGGAGGCGTTCACAATCTTCCAAGCCATACCCCATTATGGGTACATGAAGCTCAAAATGCCGGGCCCAACGGAATTATCACTCTTGCTAGTGATCCGGACACAACACTCCGCGCCGAAAACAAGACAGCCGCACTGGCCCTCGAGGCTTATCCGAAGCCCTAGCGGCTGAGGAACTGATTGCGCTGTGCTCCACAGTGAACAGGGACGATGTGATACTCGATAAGAGATCCAAGTCCACCTCCTTTAAACCGGTGGATGAAATAGTCAAATTCCAAGTCCATCCAACGGACCCTACAAAAACAGCTTCCATCGGGGCACAATTAAACCCTGACGTAGATGCCGCACTACGAGAGTTCCTATGCGAGAACTGGGACATTTTTGCCTGGCACCCTTCAGACATGCCAGGAATCCCACACAGGCTGGCCGAGCACAGCCTCAATATTCTAAAGGGATTCAAGCCGGTCAAGCAGGCTCTTCGGTGTTTCTCTGAACCTAAGAGACAAGCCATGGGAGAGGAACTAGCCAAGTTATTGGAGGCCAGATTCATTAGAGAAATAAAACACCAGGACTGGCTAGCAAACCTAGTGATGGTACCAAAGAAGGATAAATCCTGGCGCCTTTGTGTCGATTTCAAAGACCTCAATAAAGCTTGCCCAAAGGATCCCTTCCCCCTCCCCTGCATCAATCAAATTATCGATGCCACCGTAGGACACGAGTCATTCTGTTTCCTCGACACATACTCCGGTTACCACCAAATCAAGATGGCGGAGTCCGACCAAGCCGCAACGGCATTCATCACACCATACGGTCCCTTCTGTTTCGACACAATGCCTTTTGGGCTCAAAAATGCCGGCGCAACATATCAGCGCATGATTCAGATGTGTCTAGAGAAACAAATCGGCAAAATAGTAGAGGCATACATAGACGATGTGGTCGTCAAAACCAAGCACGTCGACTCTTTGGTAGAAGACTTGAGGCTCACATTCGACAACCTCTGAACATACGACATCAAGCTCAATCTGGAAAAATGCGTTTTCGGCGTACCAGCCGGAAAGCTCCTGGGTTTCATTGTCTCCAGTAGAGGTATTGAAGCGAATCCGGCCAAAATCCAAGTTTTGTCACAGTTGGCTACCCCAACAGACCTCAAACAAATCCAGAAGTTAACTGGATGTGTGGCGGCTCTAAGCCGCTTTATCTCCCGCTTAGGAGAAAAGGATTTACCCCTTTATCGCCTCCTTCGGCGCACCGACCACTTTGAGTGGACGGACGCTGCCACAGCCGGATTGGAAGAAATAAAGGCCATTTTGGCAACCAACCCAATCCTGGCCGCGCCAAACATTGGCGAACCAATGCTATTGTACATTGCGGCAACTCATCAAGTTGTAAGCGCAGTGCTCGTCGTCGAACGAGAAGCTGCCGGACATAAATTCCCTCTTCAAAAGCTGGTATACTATGTATCCACTGTCCTCACTCCATGCAAATCACGGTACCCACATTATCAAAAGATAGCCTATGCGGTATTCGTGGCATCCCGGAAGCTGCGACACTACTTTCAAGAGTGTTCAATTACAGTAGCCTCGAAAGTGCCACTTAATGATATTATAAACAACCGCGACGCTACGGGCCGGATTGCTAAATGGGCCATTGAGCTCCTCCCATTCGACATAACATACAAACCTCGACGGGCCATTAAGTCACAAGTATTGGCCGACTTTGTCGCCGAATGGATGGAGGCCGAACTCCCTAAAGAGTACGGCGCATACTCCAATTGGATCATGCACTTTGACGGTTCTAAAATGCTGGCTGGTCTAGGGGCTAGCGTCGTCCTGACGTCCCCCACCGGAGATACCATTCAGTACGTACTGCAAATATTGTATATAGACTCCAACAGCACAGCCGAATACGAAGCTCTATTGCATGGTCTTCGGATGGCAGTCTCCATGGGCATTCAACGCCTGGAAGTGCGTGGGGATTCAAACCTTGCAATATCCCAAATAAATGGAGACTTTGACGCCAAGGATCAGAAAATGGCGGCCTACTGAAACGCAGTCCTAAAAATGTCAGCTCGGTTCGAGGGACTCGAATTTCACCATGTGGCTCGGGAAAACAATCAAGCGGCAGATATCCTCGCCCGCATCGGCGCAAAACGCGATGCGGTGCCCCCCCCCAACATATTTCTGGAAAGGCTATTCAAGCCATCCGTAGTATGGGAAGGGTACACCGGTAACAATAGTCCGGACCCGGCCAAAATGCCCGATACCGAATACTCTGACACAATCGGAGGCTCCGCCATCGAAATAACACCTTCAGCCCACGTAATAATGGCCATTATCGCCCCGTGGATAGAACCATTCCGGGCCTACCTAACTAGGCAGGAACTTCCAGAGGACCAAAATGAGGCACGCTGCATAGTGCGGCGATCTAAGGCCTACAGGGTCCATGAGGGAGAATTGTATAAAAAAAGCACTACCGGAGTCCTTAAAAGGTGCATCTCCGAAGAGCAAGGGCGGAACTTTTTGGCAGAAATCCGCGCCGGACTCGGCAGTCACCATGCCACAGCCCGGGCTCTTGTAAGCAAGGCCTTTCGTACATGATTCTATTGGCCAACAGCCCGGGCAGATGCACAAGACTTGGTCCAACATTGCGCCGGTTGCCAGCTCTTTGCAAATCAAAGCCACATGCCACCCACCACCCTCCAAACAATCCCCATCACGTGGCCCTTCGCGGTCTGGGGGCTTGACATGGTTGGACCCCTTAAAGGGGGAACCCACAAGAAAAAATACTTACTGGTCATGGTGGATAAATTCACCAAATGGATAGAGGCCAAACCTGTTAAAACAGATGAATCCGGACTAGTGATAGACTTCATATCTAGGGTCGTACACCGTTATGGCGTCCCCCACAGCATCATCACTGACAACGGCACAAACTTCACAGCCGATGAGGTAAAACTCTGGTGCAGCAAAATGGGCATTAAGCTCAATTATGCTTCAGTCTATCACCCAAAAACCAACGGTCAAGTCGAGCGAGCAAACAGTATTATAATGACGGCATTAAACCCAGATTAGTGTGTTCCTTAATGGAGTCTAACACGCACTGGGTAGAGGAGCTCAACTCCGTACTCTGGGGGCTGCGGACCACGCCGAATCGTACTACTGGATATACACCCTTCTTTATGGTGTATGACATAGAGGCAGTCTTGCCCTGTGACATAATTCATGACTCACCTTGAGTGCGCATGTACGAAGAAAGAGAAGCCAAGCTCGATCGGCAGGGCAGTCTGGACACCCTGGAGGAGGAGCGCGACGTAGCCAAAGCCCGTTCCGCATTTTATCAGCAACAGGCTCGCAGATACCAAAGCAGAGAAATATGGGCCAAAACTTATAACGTTGGCAAACTAGTTCTACGCCTGCCAGATAAGAAAAAGAACAAGCTCGAGCCCAAATGGGAAGGTCCCTTCATTATTGACCAAGTTCTGACCGGTGGAGCATACCGACTGCGGGATGCATCGACTAGTCAACTCGAGCCGAACCCATGGAATGCGTCCAGGCTCCAAAGATTCTACGCCTAGCACCAGACTCTATGTTCGTCCCCTCCATTTGTCCATTTTTTGCATATACATTATCTGTCTTGTTTTTCTTTCTTCCTTTCTTTTATTCTTTCTCTAGGCCTTCAAGGGCCAACTTGTGCCTCGCTTGCACATTATAGATGCGCCAGCCGCGCTCATCATACCTGGGGGCTTCTTTCACAGAAGCTTAATTATTTATTTGGGCCTCGTGCCCCGCACATGTGTTATGCTTCCACATGTACCTTTTTTCGCCATTATATGCATCGATATGACTTTTGTTTTGGCCAAGCTGGGTTGCCTGGCTCTTGTATTTATGCCCTACGTTCCGTTAATTCGGCTAGGGCATAAGGGGAGCACCTCTATGATTGTTACTGCCGGGTCAGCCGGATGTGTACCTCAGACTGGGTGAAGCCGAAAGCTAGCGTTCTTAAGGGAATATTCGGTCGGTGAACAAAAGATGATTTTTAGTTATTTTCCATACCCGCCCCCTAGATGTTTTTCCTGCGTTTCCTATCGCAGTCCAGACATGCACTTTAGGGCATGCTTACCCAAGGAAAGGAACCCTTAAAGGAACTATTCTCCCTGGAAGATGTTTCTTACTACCCATGTAATATAACATAACTAGTTGGGCACTTGTCTGTTCAAGCACTTATGACCCCTACGCCTAGTCTCCACGCATGCCCCGGTTCTTATATAACTGTGGAGGTATTCGGATACACTCCGGACTATTGGGTCCCGAGGTTGAAGCTAAAAGGTTCGCCAAGACAAATGATCTACAATCCGGCTAGAAGGCATTATACATGTCACTTTCATTACATAGTCATGCAGACTGACTAAATTCCTCTTCTATACCATCCAACAGGCGGTCTAGCTTACAATCCTGTTGGGAATACTTTGCGGCTAATTCTACTTGCCCATAAACTAAGCTAACGGGGATAACTTTTCCGTCGGGCCCCCATAGGTCCGACCTCGGCCATGTGATTTGGGTCTGCCTTGGTATACCGCGTCTTCACCATGGCCCAGGCTTCTCTAGCACCCTGTCGGCAGGCTGATATCTTCCATAATCAGAAGCGCCGCCGTGCTCCCTTGAGCTTCTCCGCAAGCTCTGCAACGCCCTTTGGCAGGGATACGGATGACCACAAGGCCTGGGCAACACCCTGCATCACCTACCGAACTTGTTCATGCAGATGTGACAGCTCGGATAGAAGATCACCCGCAGACCCGGGCATTTCCTCCGCGGGACGACCCGTCAGCATACCTACAGACAAAACGCTGTTAGCCGGCTTCTTCTCCGAACTCCTTTAAAAGGATTCGTTCAAGCACTTACTGAAAATGCCGTGCCGAAGCCACTTATTCTCCTTCTCAGAGTCTGCAAGCTGGCCCTGAATGTCTTTCAGTTCCACGCTCAGCTTAATATTGGCGTCTTGGAGATTGTTTTTCTCCTGCCTAACCTCAGTCAGCACGCGTTTGCCAGCCTCTAGCTGTTGCATAACATGCTGGTCCTCCGGATTTTCTCCGGATTCATCTGCAGCATCTGTTGTTAGATCTGCAGCCATGCCGCACATTATATGCTTACCATCATTCTTTAAAGTAAATGTTACTGGTAGGGGACTTTTTCGGTTCCTTCAATGCGGCCACAATAGCCCGTAGTTGGGTCTTGCATTCCTCTAGCTCCTGTGACAGCCTAGTATTCTTCTTTGTAAGAACCCGCACAATAAAGATGATCCTTAAATCAGTTCTACTAACTGTTTCAAGTCTTAGGGGCTACTGATACATATAAATTGTCAGATTTACTTACCCGTACATCCTTTACATACTGATCCGTGGCTCTGGCTAGACCATCTTGAGCAGCTCGGAGGTACGCCTCTCCAAAATTGAAGGCATCAAATGCCTCTGGTGAGAAACAAGCGTCACGGAGTACGGCCCGGCGGCGCCTATAATTCATGGCGCTTTCCACTTCTGAGTTTGTAGCGGATAATCTATCTGCATCCTATGTAGGGGGATTATCCAGCGCCCGCCCCATATCGGCTTCCGCCTCTATGTCCGGTCCTGGCGCCCGGCTGGTGGAAGCATGGTTAGTAACATTGCCGGACATATTCCGGTGAAAGTTTTTTCTGTTAAAGAAACACGGGAGTCATTATATTTCAAGAAAGACGACAACCACGGAGCGGGGTTTGTTATACCTTTGCACCGGCGTCTCCATCCTGACCGCCTTCCTTTTTGGCCTACCCGGCCTCGGTGCCTCCTGTTGGCGCGTTGCCGCGGGTTCGGCAAGGCCTCCCGAATGCCTTACCTGTAAAATGCCATGTGTATATGGTGGGTGAAGTGTCTAAAAGGGGATCCTAGTTTTGGAGTTGGGATTTTTGGTTTTTCTTACGTGCGATGCAGGGAGCAGTCCGGGATAGTCGGCCGTAATGGCCACCATGGCATCGTCGCAGCTTAACTGATAGAACTGCCGGTCTATCAGCTCCACGGATATAACTGAATCTTCTTCGAGTCTGGAGTCAAGGGCCCGGTCAGGGTCCTCTGGTTGTGGAGAAGGGCTGCTGACCTCCTTTATGGCTTTTCGCAGTTCGTGCCGCAAAGTGGCAAGGTGAATACTTATGACAAAGAATGCAGGAAAAATAGGAGCAGGGAGATATAACTTACCCAGCTTGGAGGATTGTACATGGAGAATCCATCCCATGGTTTGATGCGGGTGAATTCCTCTTCCTCACCCTTGAACAATTCGGACAGAATTTTCGCTAAAGCGGCAACATTGTCCGGACCCTTGCGCCCGCAGCGGGTGGCATCATCCACCCCGTTATAACACCACAAGGGGTCCACGATATTGAAGTGCTTGCACTCCCCGCATTATGCAAATCGACATAACTTCGATTATTGTCAATCCTGATTGAGCCAGAGCTTTGATCCGGTTCATCAGATAGAGAACTTCTCTGTTGTCTTCCACCTGGGGGCTCCATGGGCGCCAACTTCGATGCTTCTTCAGAGGATCATTGTTGAACTCAGGAACACCCCGCCGAACAGGGTCCGGAAGGGGAACGTCCTCCATATGAAACCATTCTAAAGACCAGTCTTCAGACGACTTCTTCGGGGTACTGGACAGGTATCCGGTATCGGCGATGCGCCGTATTTCGGCTCCTCTCACTTGATAAAGTGATCCCCTCTGTGTGCGAGGGACGAGGAAAAATAGCCTTTTCCACAGCTCGAAGTGAGCCTCGCAGCCCAGGAACAACTCGCAGAGAGCTACATAGCCGGCGATATGTAGAATGGAGGCAAGGGTGAAATTGTGTAATTGGAGGCCATAGAACTCCAGGAGCCCGTGGAGGAACGGACGAATCGGAAATCCGAGTCCCCTTAGTAAATAAGGAACAAGGCAGTCCCGTTCCCCCGTGGAGGGACAGGGAAAGCTCTCCGCTTGCTCCCCACCATTGTAGGTGGCAAGCCCGGCTCGAACGGGCACCATATACGCGGGAGGGAGAAATCCCTTGGTCTGCACTTCGACCAATCGACTGTGTGGGACTGAACACCTCTCCCAATCACCGGGCTTAGGGCTATGGGGGCGGGAGGAGGAGCTGCGTAGGTCGGCCATGCTGGAATGGATCATTCTGAAATGCGCTTTGATGGATTCTCGCTGAGGGGAGGATGGTGTGGATCGGATCTAAGAATCCCTATCCCTTTAATAGGCAATTTATTTATCTGTCTAGGGGGGAAATGTAAAAATGCCCTGTCACCTCATATTCATTCGACGCATGGGAGATAGCCCTTATTGGGCACAAAAGCCAAGAGATTCAACATTTATGGGGCCAGACACCGCTTAGAAACACTTGGAAATTGGAGAAGAACCCGCCTTGCAATGCCGAAGATAATACTGCACCGGACTCATCGTCATTGAAGCCTGGTTCGGGGGCTACTGATGGAGTCCATGATTAGGGGGTATCCAGACAGCCGGATTATATCCTTTGGCCAGACTATTGGACTATGAAGATACAAGATTGAAGACTTCGTCTCGTGTCCGGATGGGACTCTACTTGGCGTGGAAGGCAAGCTAGGCAATACGGATATGTATATTTCCTCCTTTGTAACCGACCTTGTGTAACCCTAGCCCCCTCCAGTGTCTATATAAACCGGAGGGTTTTAGTCCGTAGGACACAATAACAGACAATCATACCATAGGCTAGCTTCTAGGGTTTAGCCTCTCTGATCTCGTGGTAGATCTACTCTTGTACTACCCATCTCATCAATATTAATCAAGCAGGACGTAGGGTTTTACCTCCATCAAGAGGGCCCGAACCTGGGTAAAACATCGTGTCCCCTGCCTCATGTTACCATCCACCTTAGACGCACAGTTCGGGACCCCTACCCGAGATCCGCCGGTTTTGACACCGACAACAGTGCTACCCGTCGATGCAGATAGAACCATGGCTGTACTGGCCCACAAACTAGCCCCACCACACATAATCAAGACTCTTCCATATTGCACACTTACACCGTTGGGCAGAGAACCGGTTACAACCCATCTAACCGCAACCCCAGCGGATAGTAACCCACTTATAGTTGACAAAGCACCATGTCCACCACAAAGTACCCCCACATGAGCAGTTTGTAAAGATACTGCAGTGCCCAAAGCATGAAGACCACCCAGCTAACCCAAACTCCACATTTAAGGCAGAAGAGCAACTATTCTCAGGTCAGATTCCGTAGCTATGCTCCATACTCCTTTGCTGTTGCATCACTGTATTTACTCATACCAACTACTTTCGAATTATAAGGATCCAATTGAAACTCCAATGGCGCAACAGGTATGTTTTAAACCTATTTCTTTAACTGGATTGTTGTTCTAACTTCATGCTCTATGTTGATTTCAGTTTAAGTTGTACAAACAGTTATGTTCTCATGTGATGCACATTACAAGTGCTGCCAATGCTGTGTAGTTTCTCACACTTATATTCTGTCTATGCTACTGTGTCTTAAAAATATATGAGTTGAACTGTGTCTCTATCTTGATTAGGGAACACAAACTAGAATGATATGGACAATACAGTGACCATAGTACATAGATATATGTTTGTTTCATGCTGTTATCCTGTCCACCTTACTACTGAACCGGTTTACCAAAATGAGTTTCGTATACTACAAGCTAAACCTGTGATGTGTCTGCTTGTTTCTCTTGTAGTATGCAAACAGAATATTGGAGAAGTGCACCCCACTATGCAATGGTAGAGAAAGTAATGCAGATAAGGTTCAAGATAGTGAGACAACCATGTTGGTCTCCAAGAAAGGTGATAAAAACAATCTTGTAGACAGTGAGAAAACCCCATAGTCCTGCGTTGATGTAGTGTTCGAGTTACTGGCCAGTACTGCTGGCACAAGCTCTTCGAACTCACTACCTGAATCACTTCGGCTTCTTCAGTCTTAGCTACAAGCTGAAAGGCATCAGTTAGCTGTGCTGCGACAAGAAGCCGAAGGACTGAGGAAGTCCCTGCAGAATTCAGATGCGTACTTTCTTGTGCAACAGCAAGCGCTGGAGGATTTAAGCGCCAAACAAGAGAAAGTTAATAAGCTTGCTAAGCATATTGTCAGCATTATGGGTACCCAGGATATTGTTTCTTGAACTCTTCTGGAGTGGTTTCAGTTCTGGAGTTGTTTTGCTGCGGCGTTTATATGCTGCTTTGTTCCCGATATTTGCACTAGTGGCGAACTTTGATGCCTAGTGGATGTAATATGTAATAGCCGTGATAGCCTAGCATAAGTTGCTTGCTTATTTATTTCCTTGTTGTCTTGTTTATTTGTTTGCTTGTAGTCAGTGCAGTATGGACACTGGGCCCCGTACGGGCCGTAGAAACAGTGGGCCTTCTACGGGCCGTAAAAACTGAAAGTGCAACTATCCCTAGGTGGTTTTGGTAATTCATAACAACATATAGCTCATTGAGCTAATGCTATTCCAAGATGATTATTTCAGGAAAGCTCAATGATTGGCATGGCATGGATGTGAAAGTGGAACCCTCAAAATGCTAAGGACAAAGGATTGGCTCAAGCTCAAAAGCTCAAGACTCTTCAGTTTACATTTTAGTGATCCAAGATCACATTGAGTCTTTAGGAAAAGCCAAAACTATCAAGGAGGGATGAGGTGTTGCTTAATGAGCCTCTTGCTTCATGTGCTTAGTGATATGCTCCAAAACCCTCAACTACTTTCCCATATCCACATATGACCAAAACCCTAAGCCAAACTCAGTCCTACCGATTCTTCCTATCCGGCGCCACCGAGTTTCATTTGTCATAAGCCACTGCCAAACTCTAGCAAATCGGTTCTACCGATAGGGATCTCGGTCTCACCGAGATGGGGTTGCAAACTCTCTGTTTCCCTTTCGTAACTTTTCGGTCTCACCGAAAGAGCGAATCGGTCCCACCGAGATTGCAATGTAAATTCAGTGTTTCCTTTTTGTAACTTTTCGGTCTCACCGAAAGAGCAAATCGGTCCCACCGAGTTTGCCTGACCAACTCTCTGGTTAGCTAATTACCAAATTCGGTCCCACTGAGTTTGTGTAATCGGTCTCACCGAGATTATGTTATGCCCAAACCCTAACCATATCGGTCCTACCGAGTTGCATGTCAGTCCCACCGAAAATCTCTAACGGTCACTAGGTTTACCTTTCCGCTCCGACCAAGTTTGTTGATTCGGTCCCACCGAGATTGGAAAACTGTGTGTAATGGTTGGATTTTGTGTGGAGGCTATATATACCCCTCCACCTCCTCTTCATTCGTAAAGAGAGCAATCAGAACACATACACAATTCCAACTCATATGTTCTGAGAGAGAACCACCTACTCATGTGTTGAGACCAAGATATTCCATTCCTATCATATGAATCTTCATCTCTAGCCTTCCCAAGTTGCTTTCCACTCAAATCTTCTTTCCACCAAATCCAAATCCTACGAGAGAGCGTTGAGTGTTGGGAGACTATCATTTGAAGCATAAGAGCAAGGAGTTCATTACCTACACACCATTTGTTACTTCTTGGAGAGTGGTGTCTCCTAGATCGGCTAGGTGTCACTTGGGAGCCTCTGACAAGATTGTGGAGTTGAACCAAGGAGTTTGTAAGGGCAAGGAGATTGCCTACTTCGTGAAGATCTACCGCTAGTAAGGCAAGTCCTGTGTGGGCGATGGCCATGGTGGGATAGACAAGGTTGCTTCTTCGTGGACCCTTTGTGGGTGGTTGCTTCTTCGTGGACCCTTTGTGGGTGGAGCCCTTTGTGGACTCGCGCAACCATTACCCTTTGTGGGTGGAGCCCTGTGTGGACTCGCGCAACCGTTACCCTTTGTGGGTTGAAGTCTCCATCAACGTGGATGTAGGATAGCACCACCTATCCGAACCACGGGAAAAACATCCGTGTCTCCAATTGCGTTTGAATTCTCCAAACCCTTCCCCTTACATTCTTGCAAGTTGCATGCTTTAAATTCCACTGCCAATATACTCTTTGCATGCTTGCTTGAATTGTGTGATGATTGCTTGACTTGTCCTACAATAGCTAAAATCTTCCAAGAACTAAAATTGGGAAAAGGTTAAGTTTTTATTTGGTCAAGTAGTCTAATCACCCCCCCTCTAGACATACTTTAGATCCTACAAGTGGTATCAGAGCTTTGGTCTCCATTTGCTTTGATCTCCATAGCTTTTGGTAGTCATAGCCTTGGTTTCACAACCTAGGAGAGTATGGCGTCTAGCGAGGGAAATTATCACCGTAGAGGTCCTTACTTTGTTGGTACTAATTTTGCTAGTTGGAAGCATAAAATGAAAATGCATATTCTTGGACATAACCCCGCCGTTTGGGCTATTGTGTGTGTTGGTTTGCAAGGTGACTTCTTTGATGGGAAAGAACCAAACCGTGAAGCTATCGCGGATGAGTTGAAGATGTTGCAATACAATGCTCAAGCTTGTGTTATTCTCTTCAACGGATTGTGCCCCGAAGAATTCAACAAAATCAGCCGTCTTGAGAATGCAAAGGAAATTTGGGACACTTTGATTGATATGCACGAAGGTACCGACTCCGTCAAGGAATCCAAGTTGGATGTGCTTCAAAGTCAACTTGACAAGTTCAAGATGAAGGATGGTGAAGGTGTCGCTGAAATGTACTCTAGGATTGCTCTCATCACAAATGAGATTGCCGGCTTAGGAAGTGAAGATATGACCGATAGATTCATCATCAAGAAGATCCTAAGAGCCTTGGATGGAAAATATGATACCGTGTGCACATTGATCCAAATGATGCCCAATTACAAAGATCTCAAGCCAACGGAGGTGATTGGAAGAATTGTTGCTCACGAGATGTCACTTAAGGATAAAGAGGAACTTCACAACAAGTCAAGTGGTGCCTATAAAGCCTCATGTGAAGCCCCCACATCATCAAGTGAGAAACAAGACTTCAATGAAGAATTGAGCTTAATGGTGAAGAACTTCAACAAGTTCTACAAGAGTAGAAGCAAAGATAGAAGCTTCAAGTCAAGGTCCTACAATGACAAAAGATCTTCTAGTCGAGAGCGAAATTGCTACAGTTGTGGAAGACCCGGACACTATTCCAATGAGTGTACGGCTCCCTACAAGAGAAGAGAAGATCCTCCAAAAGGAAGAAGCAAAGAATCACCACCAAGAGAGAGAAGGAGTAGAGATGATCGTTATGAACGAAGATACTCACGGAGAAGCAAGGATTCGGAAAGGAAGGAAAAATCATCAAGGAGCTACACAAGACGAAGACATCAAGCTCATGTTGGTGAATGGGTATCCGGCTCCGTCTCCAACAGCCACTCCGAGAGAAGTTATGACTCCGACTCCGAAGATACTCAAGATGAAGGTGTTGCCGGTCTAGCACTTGTGTCAACCAACTCCTACGAAATATTTGACTCACCAAATGAAGGAGTTGGAAGATGCTTCATGGCCAAAGGTCCTAAGGTAACACATCCCGAGTATGTTGATTTCAATAGTGATGAAGATGACTTGTTAGGTGATGATTTGCTTGTTGACAACTCTAGTGATGAATACTATGATGAAAGACCAATTAATCATGCTAATCAAGATAAAACGAATGACAATGATAAGGAGAAGATTGAGGCTCTAACTAAAGAATTAAACACTCTTAAGTTAGCTCATGAAACTATCTTCAAAGATCATCGAGAACTTTTAAGAGCTCATGAGAAATTACGCTTTGAAAAGCTCAATCTTGAGCTAGAGCATGAGTTCTTAAAAGCAATCAATGATGATCTCCGCAAGAAAAGTTCTTCTCACATTGCCAAGCGTTTACTCTTATCCACTTACATGCCTCAAGTCAAGTCTAGTAACAAGAACAAGAAAGATTCTTCCTCTAGCAGTAACAATGATCATGCTAAATCCAATATTGTTGCTTCTAGTAGTTCTCTTGATTCCACTAATGATTCTCTTAGCCAAGTTACACTTGAGCAAGAAAATAGTTTATTGAAGGGAATTGTAGAGAAAGGAGTGTACAAAAGCCTTGCCGGGAGTAAGCAATTCGAGGAAATTGTGCGCAAGCAAGGAATGCACCGGAAGAATCAAGGTGTTGGTTTTGAACGAAAGTTCAATGCCAATGGAGTTGAGTGGGAAGAAGATCAATACCCCAAGACAAAGTTTGTTCCTCAACAAGAGAAGTATGATACTTCTTTCAAGGGGACACAAGCTCAAGATGATCTTCCACCACAACACTACAAGCAAAAAGGCAAGGACAAGCTTCAAGAGGAAATTGATGCATTTGAAGAAGCTCCTAAGACCTTAGTCAAGTGTATTCCCAAGACTACTTCAAGTTCCACTTCATCAAGTACGACGACAACTCCAAGGATTCCCATCAAGATGGTGTGGATCCAAAAGAAGAAGAACTAGAGAGTTCTTGAGGGTGACTCCACCAACATACTTCACTCTTATTATTTTGGCAAGAACAAGTGCAATCAACTTCCACATCTTGCACTAGTTCAAGGAGTCACAAACCCTCTTGTTGGTAAGACAAGGGACAAGGTAACCTAAAAGTTTTCATGGACATCATCTTGTGTGTGCATCACTCTATGTCTATGGATACCCTTGTTTGTTCCTTGTGGGACTAACCCATGTAGGTATTGAAAGTGCAATTCACTCAAATGGATAGCTCCAAGTGATCTACATCAACATTGAGCGTCCACATCTTCAACATCTACATGAAGTCATCATCGACAAAACCCAAGGTTAGTTCATCCCTCTTAGGGGGGATATCACATCTAGGGGGAGCTTTACTCTAAGACTTGAGCTAAAGCAACTCTAAAGATGTGAACACAACAATGCTTTATGTAAAAGTGGTAACCCCACTTGAGCTTAAACGATGAGTATGACCTATGATCAAGTGTTCTCACTTGACTCCTAAGTCAATATACTCATCTATAGATGACCTAGTCATCGCAAATTGCTTGATAGATGCTAGAATTGGTTGTGCATGCCTTGTCACATATTTCATTTGCCATCTTATTGTGTGAGCATGCTGGTTGCATATTTTACTCATTCGAGGACATCCACTTGTTGTTTTGATAGTTCGGTTTTATTTCTTTTTGCCAAGTGGATGGACAAGAATGCCTAAGAACCTCCTCTAGCTATCTATGCTTTTCTCGACTCAATCTCTTTTCATGCTACATCACAAAATTTGATCAAGTCAGATTCGAACCACTCTGTGTGAGGAGCGCTCGGAGTCCCCGATTCGTCATAGACTTAAACTTCCAAAACCTCTTTATGATTCTCGGTCTGACCGATACCCCACTTTCGGTCCTACCGAGATCATTAAGTTGATCTAGGTTTTCGATCTTGGTGCAACCGATTTGAACTTTTCGGTCACACCGAGTTTCAGTAACTACTTACAGTTATGAATCTTGGTGCCACCGAGTTGTTCCACTCGGTCATACCGACAGGGTCGGGCTATATATAGTCACGGGCAAAATTTGGAAATTTCTCCGAACCCCTTCGCCCGCGCGATAACCTGCTCTGCCAACGTGGTCTCCGGATCGTCTTCTCGCCGCCAGCCGCCTCCAGTCGCTGGTCTCCGTCACCGTCAACGGGAATTCTGCCCCGCCGTTGTCGCCGTAGCGAGTCTCCGCCGAACTAGGGTATGGACTCGATCTTTGTGCTATTCTCCAATCCGATTCTTAGCACATTGTGATCATCATGATTCTTGCCACGATTGAAACACTCCTATCCAGTCAATACGCTCGGAGATTAGGTTTGATTCGAAAATTTTAGGGTTAGGTTTCCGCCGAAACCATCTCGGACCCACCGAGTTGAAAAACTCGGTCCCACAGATTTGGCTTATGCCATTGCACAAGTGAGACTCGATCTGACAGAGAATTACTTATCGGTGTGACCGATTTTGGAACTCTGTGAAACCCTAGCAGTCTCGGTGCCACCGAACTGTGACTCGGTCTGACCGAGTTCGCTAGTTTAGGTGCCAAAACTGCTTCGGTATCACCGAGTTTAAAAATCGGTAGATCCGAGATGATTTCAGTGGGAAACTAAAACTAAGTTTTTGGATCATTTGTAGGATCGAAAGTATGTCTAGAGGGGGTGATTAGACTACTTGACCAAATAAAAACTTAACCTTTTCCCAATTTTAGTTCTTGGCAGATTTTAGCTATTTTAGGACAAGTCAAGCAATCATCACACAATTCAAGCAAGCATGCAAAGAGTTTATGGGCAGCGGAAAGTAAAGCATGCAACTTGCAAGAGTATAAAGGGAAGGGTTTGGAGAAGTCAAACGCTATTGGAGACACGGATGTTTTTCCCGTGGTTCGGATAGGTGGTGCTATCCTACATCCACGTTGATGGAGACTTCAACCCACGAAGGGTAACGGTTGCGCGAGTCCACACAGGGCTCCACCCAAGGGCAAAGTCCACGAAGGGCTCCACCCACGAAGGGTCCACGAAGAAGCAACCACCCACAAAGGGTCCACGAAGAAGCAACCTTGTCTATCCCACCATGGCCATCGCCCACGAAGGACTTGCCTCACTAGCGGTAGATCTTCACGAAGTAGGCGATCTCCTTGCCCTTACAAACTCCTTGGTTCAACTCCACAATCTTGTCGGAGGCTCCCAAGTGACACCTAGCCAATCTAGGAGACACCACTCTCCAAGAAGTAACAAATGGTGTGTAGGTAATGAACTCCTTGCTCTTGTGCTTCAAATGATAGTCTCCCCAACACTCAACTCTCTCTCATAGGATTCGCATTTGGTGGAAAGAAGATTTTGAGTGGAAAGCAACTTGGGAAGGCTAGAGATCAAGATTCATATGGTAGGAATGGAATGTCTTGGTCTCAACACATGAGTAGGTGGTTCTCTCTCAGAACATATGAGTTGGACTGATGTGTGTGTTCTGATGGCTCTCTCACCGAATGAGAAAGAGGTGGAGGGGTATATATAGCCTCCACACAAAATCCAACCATTACACACAATTTACCAATCTCGGTGGGACCGAATCGCTCTTTCGGTGGGACCGAAAAGTTACGAAAGGGGAACAGAGAGTTTGCAACCCCATCTCGGTGGGACCGAGATCCTTATCGGTAGAACCGAATTGCTAGGGTTTGGTAGTGGCTAATGACAAGTGAAACTCGGTGGCGCCGGATAGGAAGAATCGGTAGGACCGAGTTTGGATTAGAGTTTAGGTCATATGTGGATATGGGAAAGTAGTTGAGGGTTTTTGGAGCATATCACTAAGCACATGAAGCAAGAGGCTCATTAAGCAACACCTCATCCCTCCTTAATAGTATTGGCTTTTCCTATGGACTCAATGTGATCTTGGATCACTAAAATATAAAATGAAGAGTCTTGAGCTTTTGAGCTTGAGCCAATCCATTGTCCTTAGCATTTTGAGGGTTCCACTTTCACATCCATGCCATGCCAATCATTGAGCTTTCCTGAAATAATTATCTTGGAATAGTATTAGCTCAATGAGCTATATGTTGTTATGAATTACCAAAACCACCTAGGGATAATTGCACTTTCATCATTCTTCTGCAAAAATCTCTGCATTTTGTGATGCTCATCTATTCTACCTCATCTATAATCTGTTCACTGGGTCAGCAGTCAGCTTGTTCATCATGTCAGACCAGAGTGACAGCCAGAACATGTCAGAAGAGCAGGTGCAGATGAGTGAGGGCACTAGTCCCTCAAGTTCTTCAGATGATGGCAGCAGGAGTACTCCTAGCAATTTGCCAAAAGCTGCCACCAGACAGAGGAAGAAGAGAACTTCTGATTCTGAAGATGAAGATTATGTGGCAGAGGAAGAGGCCACATCAAAGAGAGTTGAGCCAGCTCAAGGCACAAAGCCAGGTTTGAAAATCAAAAGGCCAGCAGGCAGGCAACCCATGTCAAAGTCAAGAGCTTCAACTGAAAAGCCTGCACCCAAAGAGCCAGTTGCTGCTGAAGGCAAGAAGAGGAAGGAAAGGGTCAAGAAGACCATGGCCAGAGTGCTTGGAAAGGCTTCCATCATGGAAGAGGAAGAGGAAGAAGAGGTAGTTGCACCAGCACCTAAGGCACCCAAGCTGATGGGTGATGCTATCAAATCAGGGGCTGCTGCATCTAAGCCCGAAGAAGCACCCAAAGCTGCCTCCAAGCCAAAACCAAAGAGGAATACAAGGAACATACCTGCAGCTAAGAAGAACAAGGCCCCAGTGCCTGAGACTGTTGCTGAAGAAGAGGATGAAGAGCAAGTTCTTAGAAAGCTCAAGCCCAAGATCCCAGACCACAACGATGCTCATCCTGTGGCTGAGGATATGAAGCTCAGGAAAGACTCAGGGCTGAGGAAGTGGAGAGAAGCAGACCCGTATGATTCAAGGAGGAGGACTGCTATGGACTACAGATTTCACACCAAGGAGCAGCAAGATTTCTATGAGACAGTGCTGCTTGATAAGAAGCCAATAGTCTGTGATATGAGATGGGTTGACTGGCAATACATCAAGGACAATGAGGAACACTACCCTGGAGTGTATGACAGCTTTAGTGCTTGTGGAGTTGCAGACTTTGTTGGGCAGAAGCTCACAAAGTGGAACGAGGAGGTCATTATGCAATTCTACTCCACGACACATTTTTATCCAGATGGAAGGATCACTTGGATGTCTGAAGGTACGAGGTACCAATCTACTGTTGAGGAATGGGCAAAGTTGATCAATGCCCCAGAGGAGCAAGCAGATGACTTGGACATTTATGCCAAGAAAAAGATGGATCATAACTCAATGTCCAACATGTACAAGGAAATTCCCAATGAAGCTCTTGACACCTTCAAATTTGGGTCTGTGCATTACCTTCTGTCAGGGCTGCCAACTATAAATTGGATATTGAGGCACACTCTCTTGCCCAAGTCTGGAGATCACAAGATGATCAGAGGCCATGCAATCAACTTGCTTCATGTCTTTGATGTGCCACATAAGTTCAAGGTCATGAGCCTCATAGTAGAAACTATCAAGAGGACTGCAATAGATCAGAAGAGGAGCTGTGGATATGCCCCTCAGATTCAGAAGCTCATCAACTCTAAGATGGGCACGGGCATATATTTATCGGACAAGGAACACCTACCCATCCGTCCAGATTTTGAGGACAATCAAGTTGTCATGACTGAGAATGAGCCATCGTCTGCCCAAGCACAAGCAAAGAAGGAGAAGGCAAGGAAGGAGAAAGCTGCCAAGATGCCAACTCAAGAGGAGGCATCTGAGTACTTCTTGAAAACCAAACAAGAGCAGCTTGGTTACCTAATTGCATCCACCCTGCGGATTGAGAAAGGACTAGCCACCCTAACTCAGAACCAGGCAAGCCTAGAGAGAATCATGGAACAAAAGTTCTATGACTTCAATGTCAAGGTAACAGAGATTCAGACTGCAGTGGAGCAGCTCCAAGATGACATGCAGGAGAGGAGAGGCAGGACTACAACTGATGCCTTTGCCAAAGTGCCAAGAGGTCAAAGGTCGTCTGCAGTGCCAGTTCCTGACACAAGAGCAACTGCCTCAGCTCCAGCCATAGCCTCAGTTCCACCAGCTCCAGCATCTACTTCAGCTCCAACTCCAGCGTCTACTTCAGCGTCTACAGAAGCCTTTGTCCTTGGAGTGATCCGGACTCCACCACCACCTGAAGATCAAGCCTGAGCGTCGATCTAGTACTATGCATTTTCTAGGAACTTTTTGGTAACTTGTTGTCAAAGGGGGAGAAAAATGTATAGATCATAGGCTTCAAGAGAGAGAGTGTTGCCTTTTTCTCTCTTGCTTTATTTGGTGGTTTTTCGAACTTTGTTTGTGAAAGTGCAACTATCCCTAGGTGGTTTTGGTAATTCATAACAACATATAGCTCATTGAGCTAATGCTATTCCAAGATGATTATTTCAGGAAAGTTCAGTGATTGGCATGGC
Organism: Triticum dicoccoides; assembly: GCF_002162155.2. Taxonomy (NCBI): domain Eukaryota; kingdom Viridiplantae; phylum Streptophyta; class Magnoliopsida; order Poales; family Poaceae; genus Triticum; species Triticum dicoccoides. The sequence goes on from NC_041384.1 coordinate 175,659,249, forward strand.
ATGGATGTGAAAGTGGAACCCTCAAAATGCTAAGGACAAAGGATTGGCTCAAGCTCAAAAGCTCAAGACTCTTCATTTTATATTTTAGTGATCCAAGATCACATTGAGTCTTTAGGAAAAGCCAATACTATCAAGGAGGGATGAGGTATTGCTTAATGAGCCTCTTGCTTCATGTGCTTAGTGATATGCTCCAAAACTCTCAACTACTTTCCCATATCCACATATGACCTAAACCCTAATCCAAACTCGGTCCTACCGATTCTTCCTATCCGGCGCCACCGAGTTTCACTTGTCATTAGCCACTGCCAAACCCTAGCAATTCGGTCCTACCGATAGGGATCTCGGTCTCACCGAGATGGGGTTGCAAACTCTCTGTTTCCCTTTCGTAACTTTTCGGTCTCACTGAAAGAGCGAATCGGTCCCACCGAGATTACAATGTTTCCCCTTTGTAACTTTTCGGTCAGGCAAACTCAGTGTTTCCCCTTTGTAATTTTTCGGTCTCACCGAGTTCCACTCGGTCTCACCGAAAGAGCAAATCGGTCTTACCGAGTTTGCCTGACCAACTCTCTGGTTAGCTAATTGCCAAATTCGGTCTCACCGAGTTTGTGTAATCGGTCTCACCAAGATTACGTTATGCCCAAACCCTAACCATATCGGTCCTACCGAGTTGCATATCAGTCCCACCGAAAATCTCTAACGGTCACTAGGTTTACATTTTCGGTCAGACCGAGTTTATTGATTTGGTCCCATCGAGATTGGAAAACTGTGTAACGGTTGGATTTTGTGTGGAGGCTATATATACCCCTCCACCTTCTTCTCATTCGAGGAGAGAGCCATCAGAACACACACACCATTTCAACTCATATGTTCTGAGAGAGAACCACCTACTCATGTGTTGAGACCAAGACATTCCATTCCTACCATATGAATCTTGATCTCTAGCCTTCCCAAGTTGCTTTCCACTCAAACCTTCTTTCCACCAAATCGAAATCCTATGAGAGAGAGTTGAGTGATGGGGATACTATCATTTGAAGCACACGAGCAAGGAGTTCATTACCTACACACCATTTGTTACTTCTTGGAGAGTGGTGTCTCCTAGATTGGCTAGGTGTCACTTGGGAGCCTCCGATAAGATTGTGGAGTTGAACCAAGGAGTTTGTAAGGGCAAGGAGATCGCCTACTTCGTGAAGATCTACCGCTAGTGAGGCAAGTCCTGTGTGGGCGATGGCCATGGTGGGATAGACAAGGTTGCTTCTTCGTGGACCCTTTGTGGGTGGTTGCTTCTTCGTGGACCCTTCATGGGTGGAGCCCTGTGTGGACTCGCGCAACCGTTACCCTTGGGAGGAGCCCTGTGTGGACTCGCGCAACTGTTACCCTTCGTGGGTTGAAGTCTCCATCAATGTGGATGTAGGATAGCACCACCTATCCGAACCACGGGAAAAACATCCGTGTCTCCAATTGCGTTTGAATTCTCCAAACCCTTCCTTTTACATTCTTGCAAGTTGCATGCTTTACTTTCCGCTGCCTATATACTCTTTGCATGCTTGCTTAAATTATGTGATGATTGCTTGACTTGTCCTAAAATAGCTAAAATCTGCCAAGAACTAAAATTGGGAAAAGGTTAAGTTTTTATTTGGTCAAGTAGTCTAATCACCCCCCTCTAGACATACTTTCGATCCTACAGTTTGCTTTTGAGTGCTTGAGATACTACGTCATTTGTGAGACATTGATGATCATGTGTTTGATCATAAGCTACACTTAATGCTTGATGAATGCTATTATCTTATCTATGTTATGTGATCATTCACTATTCTTGGTGATGAGTGCATGTATTTCATTCTTATCATTTTAAGCGCTCCACCAAGATGTATGTGACTCTAACTCTTTGTGCATTTGCAGTCCAAAGCAAATTTTAAATATGCACAAATTTAGGGGGAGCTCTTACTTGTCACATACTTCTCAAAGCGACGATATATTTCATGCTTATTATCATTTGTCGAAGCTTTGATCTATATGTTGTCATCAATTACCAAAAAGGGGGAGATTGAAAGTGCAACTATCCCTAGGTGGTTTTGGTAATTCATAACAACATATAGCTCATTGAGCTAATGCTATTCCAAGATGATTATTTCAGGAAAGCTCAATGATTGGCATGGCATGGATGTGAAAGTGGAACCCTCAAAATGCTAAGGACAATGGATTGGCTCAAGCTCAAAAGCTTAAGACTCTTCATTTTACATTTTAGTGATCCAAGATCACATTGAGTCTTTAGGAAAAGCCAATACTATCAAGGAGGGATGAGGTGTTGCTTAATGAGCCTCATGCTTCATGTGCTTAGTGATATGCTCCAAAACCCTCAACTACTTTCCCATATCCACATATGACCAAAACCCTAAGCCAAACTCGGTCCTACCGATTCTTCCTATCCGGCGCCACCGAGTTTCATTTGTCATAAGCCACTGCCAAACCCTAGCAAATCGGTTCTACCGATAGGGATCTCGGTCTCACCGAGATGGGTTTGCAAACTCTCTGTTTCCCTTTTGTAACTTTTCGGTATCACCGAAAGAGCGAATCGGTCCCACCGAGATTGCAATGTAAATTCAGTGTTTCCTTTTTGTAACTTTTCGGTCTCACCAAAAGAGCAAATCGGTCCCACCGAGTTTGCCTGACCAACTCTCTGGTTAGCTAATTACCAAATTAGGTCCCACCGAGTTTGTGTAATCGGTCTCACCGAGATTATGTTATGCCCAAACCCTAACCATATCGGTCCTACCGAGTTGCATGTCAGTCCCACCGAAAATCTCTAACGGTCACTAGGTTTACCTTTCCGGTCCGACCGAGTTTGTTGATTCGGTCCCACCGAGATTGGAAAACTGTGTGTAATGGTTGGATTTTGTGTGGAGGCTATATATACCCCTCCACCTCCTCTTCATCCGTAAAGAGAGCAATCAGAACACATACACAATTCCAACTCATATGTTCTGAGAGAGAACCACCTACTCATGTGTTGAGACCAAGATATTCCATTCCTATCATATGAATCTTGATCTCTAGCCTTCCCAAGTTGCTTTCCACTCAAATCTTCTTTCCACCAAATCCAAATCCTACGAGAGAGAGTTGAGTGTTGGGGAGACTATCATTTGAAGCACAAGAGCAAGGAGTTCATTACCTACACACCATTTGTTACTTCTTGGAGAGTGGTGTCTCCTAGATTGGCTAGGTGTCACTTGGGAGCCTCCGACAAGATTGTGGAGTTGAACCAAGGAGTTTGTAAGGGCAAGGAGATCGCCTACTTCGTGAAGATCTACCGCTAGTGAGGCAAGTCCTGTGTGGGCGATGGCCATGGTGGGATAGACAAGGTTGCTTCTTCGTGGACCCTTTGTGGGCGGTTGCTTCTTCGTGGACCCTTCGTGGGTGGAGCCCTTTGTGGACTCGCGCAACCGTTACCCTTTGTGGGTGGAGCCCTGTGTGGACTCGCGCAACCGTTACCCTTTGTGGGTTGAAGTCTCCATCAACGTGGATGTAGGATAGCACCACCTATCCGAACCACGGGAAAAACATCCGTGTCTCCAATTGCGTTTGAATTCTCCAAACCCTTTCCCTTACATTCTTGCAAGTTGCATGCTTTAGATTCCGCTGCCAATATACTCTTTGCATGCTTGCTTGAATTGTGTGATGATTGCTTGAGTTGTCCTACAATAGCTAAAATCTGCCAAGAACTAAAATTGGGAAAAGGTTACGTTTTTATTTGGTCAAGTAGTCTAATCACCCCCCTCTAGACATACTTTCGATCCTACAGAAACAGTAGGCCTTCTACGGGCCGTAGAAACAATGGGCCTTCTATGGGCCATAGAAACAATTGGCCTTCTACGGGCCGTATCATCAATGGGCCTTATACAGGCCGTATGATCGATTGGCCAAACATGGGCCAATAGCAGCCGCATTATGGCCGTAAACGGGCTAGAGTTGGAATCGTCCGTTCATGGGCCGACCATAACGGGCCATCATTAATAGGCCGTATTTGATGACGCTATGAAAACGGCCCAACGTATTAACGGACCACAAATGGGCCGACTATAACCACAGGTTGAATTTGGCACACAAGCAGAAAATGACACTAACGGGCTGTAAGTAAACGAATGCTGGAAATGATCCCAAGAATAAATGGGCTCTAAGAAGGTCAAAAGATAACATGGGATGAAAACGGCCCAATGGAATAACTGGCCATTAATGGGTATAAAGTGATACACTGTTCCTTAGGGGCCAGTTTCACCATGGGCCGTTAATGGGTGTAAAGTGATACACTGTTCATTACGGGCCAGTTTCACCACAGCATGTTAATAGGCCAAGAGTTACATAGGGCCTCATATGGGCCGAAAGACGTCATGGGCCATACATGGGCCAGAAGTGAAAACGGACTGGAATCATATTGGATGGCCCAGATGACGCTACTGGGCCTAATTCAGATAGGGCGCAATGGGCCTTGGGTTAGCGGGCTGTAAATGGGCTATATGCGAACATGCCGTTAATAGGCTTTCCATGGGCCGGCCCGCCACCTTTTGACCAAGTCAAATGGGCCAGCCTTTTCACAGGAATGGGCCTCTGTTGGGCCGTGCCACATGCCGACGTATCATAGGCACCTTCTGTCCAATGAGTGGATGACACCTGTCCCAACGATGAGCCGACATGTGTTTTGTCCAGCCAATGATGATTTTACACGTGGAAAATCCCCATTGGCCAGGGCTGTTAACGGGTTACCGGATCCAAAACCCGACTCGATAGCGTAATGGCGTTCCGTTACGGTGGATGCCATGTGTCGGTCACCCTTGACGAAAGCACTTCTGTGGCGCGCATTTTATCGTCATGCAAGTGGACACTTCCGTGATGATAATTTTGGTAATGTCATGGAACACTTCTACGACAGCACAGGTATGAATATCTTGATTCTGTCATAAATTTGTCATGGATGTACATGCATGACAAAAAACACGACCTACTGTGACAAACACGTATCATCATGGAAGTGTATTTTTTTTGTAGTGGGCCCTTCACAGAGGAAAGCAGAGGTTGTCATGTGCTTTTATGGTTGGATGCACAAAATCTTAATTCGAAAGAACATCGCTTTATATTGCCACTTGTGATATGGACCTTTATTATGCACTCCATCGCTTTTATTTCTTCCACATCACAAGATCATATAAAGCTTATTTTCTCCACACTAATAAATCATACATATTTAGAGAGCAATTTTTATTGCTTGCAACGATGACAACTTACTTGAAGGATCTTATTCAATCCATAGGTAGATATGGTGGACTCTCATGGCAAAACTAGGTTTAAGGATATTTGGAAGCACAAGTAGTATCTCTACTTGATGCAAAGAATTTGGCTAGCATGAGAGGGAAAGGCAAGCTCAACATGTTGGATGATCCATGACAATATAATTTATCTCAGATGTAAGAAAACATAACCCATTACGCTGTCTTCCTTGTCCAACATCAACTCTTTAGCATGTCATATTTTAATGAGTGCTCACAATCATAAAAGATGTCCAAGATAGTATATTTATATGTGAAAACCTCTCTTTGTTTATTACTTCCTGTTAATTGCAACGATGACCAAAACTATGTTTGTCAACTCTCAACAACTTTTATTCATCATACTCTTTATATGTCAAGTCATTACTCTCCATAAGATTCATATGATCTCTTTATTTCTTCTCTTTTATTCTATCCCCTCAAGATCATAGCAAAATAATCAAGCCCTTGACTCAACACTTATCTTTATTATATATATCTCACGGACTCGATTACATAGAAGGATCATAAAGCAAAACTAAAAACTAGATCATATCAAAACTTTATTCTACTAGATCAAGATATAACCAAAAGGATCGAACTAATAAAAAACGGTAAAGATAAAAGTGTGATGGTGATACGATACCAGCGCACTCCCCCAAGCTTAGCAGTTGCCAAGGGGAGTGCCCATACCAATGTGTTTATGTCTCCTTCCTTGGAATTGGTGATGATGGAGTTGTTGATGATGTAGGCTTATCATCCATCTTCCAAGGCATAGGCTCACCATCATAGAAGGATGATCGAGTCTCCGGGATCCTCAAATATGCAGCCAAACTCATCCTCTTGAATCTATATTCATACTCATACTTTTGGTTTTATAGCTCATAGATCTAGGCTTGGAGGTGCTCGATTTTCTTGTGAAGCTTGAAGATGGCCTCCCCAATGTTCTTGTCATCTAGCTTATGGTTGTTGGTGAACTCCATGATCATTATATGATTGGAGTCGAGTCCACGTTCCACCATCTCCTGGCACTTGAAAACTTGTTGCTCCAATGCCCCAAACCTTGTCTCCATGCTTCCGGTCCTCCTTGGTCCCTCAACATCGCGAATATGCAGCAACCCCTCACGCATCTCAATGGTTTGAGGGTGTTGCAGCACCTCCGCGAGGTAGGGGTTGATGAACTTCTCGAAGAACCTGTCCTTGGGGGCACTTGAAGACGTCATGGCATTCTAGATCTATCAGAAAAACAGCTCGAAACAAAGACATGGGATATTTGCGTGATACGGTGGTCAAAACCTTCGGGAGATTATATAATGAATTTTTACCGACCAGAAGAAGTATCGTGCAAGAAAACAGAGTCCGGAGAGCACACTAGGTGCCCACGAGGCAGGGGGCACGCCCTCCACCCTCGTGGAAGCCTCGTGTCCTTCCTGGATTACTTCTTATTTTCCTATTTTCTTAAATATTCCAAAACGAAGAAAAATTGCAATTAGAACTGTTTTGAAGTCAGTTTACTTACCGTACCTCATACCCATTCCTTTTTGGAGTCTCAAAATGTTCTGGAAAGTGTCCCTTATGTATTCCTCCGGGGTTACGATTTCAATAACATTAGTTTCAACATTTATGGGATTACCTGATATAGAATGTTTGATTCTTTGACCTTTCACCACCCTCGGATTTGTGCCTTCAAAGTTGTTGATTTTTATGGCACCGAAACGATAGACCTCCTCGATGTCTTAAGGACCTTCCCATTTAGAGAGGAGTTTGCCTGCAAAAATTCTTAAACAAGAGTTGTATAACAATACATAATCACCTACATTAAACTGACGATTCTGTATCCTTTTATCATGCCATCTTTTAACCTTTTCTTTAGAAGTTTAGCATTCTCGTAGGCCTGGGTTCTCCATTCATCAAGTGAGCTAATGTCAAAAAGCCTCTTCTCACCAGCAAGTTTGAAGTCATAGTTGAGCTCTTTAATAGCCCAATATGCTTTATGTTCTAATTCAAGAGGTAAGTGACATGCGTTACCATAAACCATTTTATATGGCGACATACCCATAGGATTTTTATATGCAGTTCTATAAGGCCATAATGCATCATCAAGTTTCTTGGACCAATTCTTTCTAGATCTATTAGCAGCCTTTTGCAAAATTAATTTAAGCTCTCTATTGCTCAGTTCTACTTGACCACAAGACTGTGGATGATATGGAGATGCAATTCTTTGATTAACATCATACTTAGCAAGCATTTTACGAAAAGCACCATGAATAAAATGTGAACCACCATCAGTCATTAGATATCTAGGGACTCCAAACCTCAGAAAAATAACTTCTTTAAGCATCTTAATAGAGGTGTTATGATCAGCACTACTAGTTGGAATAGCTTCTACCCATTTAGTAACGTAATCAACAACAACTAAAATATGTGTATACCCACTAGAGGAAGGAAAAGGTCCCATATAATCAAAGCCCCAAACATCAAATGGTTCAATAACAAGTGAATGATTCATAGGCATTTCATGACGTCTACTAATATTACCAATTCTTTGACATTCATCACAAGACAAAACAAACTTACGGGCATCCTTGAAGAGAGTAGGCCAATAAAACCTGGATTGCAATACCTTATGTGCAGTTCTATCTCCAGAATGGTGTCCTCCATTGGCCTCGGAGTGACACTTGTGTAGGATCTGTTTCTATTCATGCTCAGGTACACAACGTCTAATAACACCATCTACTCCTTTATAAAGATGTGGGTCATCCCAGAAGTAATGTCTTAAATCATAGAAGAAATTTTTATTTTGCTGGTATGTGAAACTAGGTGGTATAAATGTGGCAACAATATAATTAGCATAATCAGCATACCATGGAGAAGTACGCTAATTGTTCATCAGGAAAGCTATCATCAATAGGTAGTGGGTCATCAAGAACATTTTCTAACCTAGATAAGTTGTCTGCAACGGGGTTCTCAGCTCCCTTTCTATCAATAATATGCAAATCAAATTCTTGAAGCAAGAGGACCCATCTAATAAGTCTAGGCTTAGCATCTTTCTTTTCCATAAGATATTTAATAGCAACATGATTAGTGTGAACAGTTACTTTAGAATCAACGATATAAGGTCTGAACTTATCACAAGCAAATACAACTGCTAAAAATTCTTTTTCAGTAGTAGCATTATTTCTTTGAGCACTATCTACACTACCAAAAAAAGACACATCCGTGACATTTTGGGCCGTACAAACTTTTTTTCTATCATACGTATGACACTTCTATGACGATAATTGTAACAAAACCCAGTATCATCATAGATGTGGTGGGCTCCTACTTCTATGACAAAAAATCATGACAGAAAATGGGCTTTTCGTCCTGGGCGGGCCGGAGACGCAGCTGCATGACATTCTTTGGGCTGTCCATGATGGAAAAAACCGTGGTAGAAGCGAGGGCGAGGAAAATTTCAGGGAGTTCCCGGTTACCGTGGGAGGTCGGGGGCCGAGTGATGCGCGTTTCTCTCGTACACGTACGTGCGTGTGTGCGAGGCGTTTGCTCTAACTGAACCCGAGCGAGGCGTTGGGCTCTAACTGAACCCGAGCGAGGCGTTGGGCTCTAACTGAACCCGTTTTGTGGTACGCCACACCCCTCCCGATGAACAGGACCCCCATTTCGACCGTAGGACGTCGTTTCGTCCATTTTGCGGTACGCCACACCCCTCCCGATCAACAGGACCCCCGTTTCGATCGTAGGAGGTGCGTTTCCTTCGTTTTGCGGTACGCCACACCCTCCCGATCAACAGGACCCTCGTTTCGACCGTAGGAGGTCCGTTTCCTCCATTCTGCGGTACGCCAGGCCTCGTTTCCATCGCCTGTTCCGTCCAAGCCCTCCCAATGAACACGACCACGCATTCCGTTCCGACCCAGCCGGTTGGCTCCCACGCGTTCCGTTGCCTCCCGATGAACACGACGCATTCCGTTGCCTCCCCATGAACACGAGCATTCCGTTGCCTCCCCATGAACATGATGCATTCCGTTGCCTCCCTATGAACACGACAACGATGTTGTTTCTCCGTTCCGACCCAACCATGTACACGAGCCCTGGCCGTACGTATGCGCGAGTAGGCGTTCGAGACCCTACCCATATGTATATATGTGGCCGTATTTTCTTTCTTGCACCCTGGCCGCTGTACGTACGTGTACATGCTACTTGCGCTCCTCTACTACGGCACGTGCGCGCCTCTACTACGACACGTGCGCGCCTCTACATCGACCAGTATATATGTACGTACACGTTCGCGACCAGAATGACAACACTACGTACGCTTCGACCAGGTGGGTCCCGACTATCAGGCACTTCCTTGAGTAAGCAGATGTAGATGGTGGGTCCCAGCAGTCAGGGGGCGAATCGTTTTTTTCCCAGACGCACTTCCTTGCGTGCGAAGGTGTGGCTGGTGGGTCCCAGCAGTCAGGGGAAACATTTTTTTTGCGAAATACGGTGGCCCGTCTGGTGGGTCCCCGCTGTTAGGTGGAGGAATAATTATTTTGCACGTAATAAGGAGGCACTTCCTTGCTGCGGCCGTGGACCCAGCTGTTAGCCTCTCCACATACAGTCCACGTCTGATGGAAGCCGTTCCTTGACCACGCTGCGCCGAGAGCACCAGGGCGGTGTACGACGGCGAGGCCTAGGAAGGGGACGAAGCGGAGCCGGGGAAGACGCGGCAGTGGATGCCCACGCGTAGAGGAGTACGAGGGTTCACTGGTTCGCTGCGGTGTGAGGCTGCCGTCGCTGCAGAATAACAGGGGGTTGGGTGAGTAGAGGGATGGCCTGCCATTGGTGGGAGTAGTAGGGGGCAGTGAGGCCTCCGCTGCATCGTAGCCGGCCACGGGAGGCAGGAGCACGAGGCACGACCGGCGCTGGTTTGGGCGGCTGGAGCAAGAAGACCAGAGGTTGAAGAAGCACTACGGCCGTTGGATGGACATCGTACGGTCACTGGAGCTAGAATCATGCATATATTGACTAAGTTGACAAAGCCCTCCGTCCCCGTCAACTTAGTAGGCCCACAAGTCAGCCTGCCACTATACTGGGTCCCAGCTAACAAGGGGAGTATTCATTTTTTTGTGCATAATAAGGAGGCACTTCCTTGCGTGGGAAGATATAGCTGGTGGGTCCGAGCTGTCAGCGGCGGTAACATTTTTACGCAAAATACAGAGGCCCTTTCGGTGGGTCCCTGATGTCAGGTGGAGGAATCATTATTTTGTGCGTAATAAGGAGGCATTTCCTTGCGTGCGGCCGTGGACCCAGCTATCGGCCTCTCCATGTACAGTCCACTTTAGATGCATGTCGATCGTTGACCATGTTGACCAGGCCGTGCCGAGAGCACCAAGGCAGTGGACGACGGTGAGGCCTAGTATGGGAATGACACGAAGGCAGGGAAGACTCGACAGTTGTTTCCCACGTGGAGGGGAGTACGACTGTACGAGGGTTTACTGGTTCGTCTGCCATCGCCGGAGAATAACAGCAGGTGTGGGTGAGTAGAGGGATGGCTAGGCCAGCGATGGGAGTACAGTGGGGCGGTGAGGCCTGGGCGGCAGCAGAGCCGACCGCGGGGATGAGGGAGTAGGCAGTCCTCCCGCCGGCGCTTGTTTGAGCGGCTGGAAGAGGAAGAGGAGAGATTGAAGAAGCACGACGGCCGTTCGATGGACATCCAATAATCACTGCTTGTGCGTCAACCTTTTTTTAGGAAAGCCTCAAATCTGTGGAAAACAACATACAACCCATTTGCTAATTCTTAAGGTCTTTTTTGGAGCCCATATTCTTTTTGATAGCATTACAGCCCATATTGTGGCCACGGTTAAAAAATTATACGAAATTTTGCATATTTCGGTGCGGTCCGAACTGTTTTTAATCCCGAAATTCGACTCACATTCAAACTGATTTTAAAAATAAATGTATATCAATATAAAATCGAACAAATTCTCCACGCATAAAAATTAATGTAATTTAAAATCTCGAAATGAAAAAAAAGATATTTGAAACTAATTGCTGGTTTGATGTGTTTTAAAAATGTACAATCCATTTCTCATTACTGATGGGCCATTTTCTCGGCCAGCCGAATGAAAGATCTCCTCGTCTTGAAAGATTTGCAGCCCAACAGGCCTGACAAAGCGACTTACTTGGCAAATCACAAAAAAACTGGGCTGTGGCCGTGGACCCAGCTGTCAGCCTCTCCATGTACACTACTCTTCCGATGGAAGTCGTTCCTTGCCATGTTGACCACGCCGCGCCGAGAGAACCACGGCGGTGGACGACGGCGAGGCGTAGGAAAGGGACGACACGGAGCCGAGGAAGACGCGACAGTGGAAGCCCGTGCGGAGAGGAGTACGAGGGTTCATTGGTTCGGCTGCGGTGTTTGGCTGCCGTCACCGAAGGGCCTAGCCAGCGGTGGGAATAGTAGGGGGCGGTGAGGCCTCCGCGGTAGCACAGCCGGCCACGGGAGGCAGGAGCATGCGGCACGACCGGCGCTTCTTTGGGCGGCTGGAGCAAGAAGACCAGAGGTTGAAGAAGCACTACGGCCATTGGATGGACATCGTACGGTCACTAGAGCTAGAATTGTTCATATTGACTAAGTTGACAAAGCCCTCTGTTCCTGTCAACTTAGTAGGCCCATAAGTCAGCCTCCCACAATGGTGGGTCCCAGCTAGCAGGGGGTATTCATTTTTTTGTGCATAATAAGGAGGCACTTCCTTGCGTGCGAAGATATAGCTGGTGGGTCCAACATGTCAGCGGGGGATACGTTTTTTTCATGAAATACAGAGGCCCTTCCGGTGGGTCCCAGCTGCCAGGTGGAGGAATTATTATTTTGCGCGTACAATCCACGACCAATGGATGTCGTTTGTTGACCACGTTGACCAGGCCGCGCCGAGAGCACCATGGCGGTGGACGATGGCGAGGCCTAGGAAGGGAACAACACGGAGCCGGGGAAGACTTGGCAGTGGTTGCCCACGCGGTGGGGAGTACGAGGGTTTACTGGTCCGGCTGCCGTCGCCGAAAAATAACAGGAGGTGTGGGTGAGTAGAGGAATGGCCTGACCATCAATGAAGTAGGGTGGGGAGGTGCGGCCTGTGCGGCAGCACAGCCGGCCACGGGAGGCGGGAGCAGGCAGTCCCACCAGAGCTGGTTTGGGCGGCTGGAGCAAGAAGATCAGATATTGAAGAAGCAGCACGGCCGTTGGATTAACATCCAACGGTCACTGCTGCTAGAATAGTTTGTGGACTAAGTTGACAAAGCCAAAGTACAAGTCAACCTAGTAGACCCACAAGTCATCCTCCAAATCTGTCCCAAACAGCATATAGCCCGAAATTTCTAGCCAGATTCAAATTAATTTTAAATCTAAATATACCTTAATTTAAATTCAATGAAATTTTACCCACACAAAAACAATGAAATTTAAAATATCAAAATCCGAAAGAAAATAGTTTTTGGAACTAATTGCCTTTTGCTGTATTTTTTCATTTTACATCCCATTTATTATTACTTATAGCCCATTTCTTATTACATATAGCCCATTTTCTGGGCAAAATGCATCCCTCCTCGTCTTGAAAGATTTCTGGCCCAGCAGGGCGTAGAAAAGCAAGTAGGCCTATGTTGGTTATTTTGCAAAAAATAAAATAGCTGGCTAGCCATTTTCAAAAAGGAAAAAAACAAACTGGGCTGGTCATGTGCTAAACATATGAAATAAAAGCCTGGGCTAGACAGGCCACGGGTCCCACACAACCCAGTTGATACCCTTCTCCGTCCCGAAAAAACAAAATTACTGTGTGAGCTGCTGGGTTCCTATTGTCATCCTCACCATGTACAGTCATCTCCTTATTCCTCTCGGTGTTGACCAAGTTGACAACACTCGAGGGCGGCGCCGCGGCGAGAGAACCAAGGCGGAGGACGATGGTGAGGCCTCGGACGGGAACGAATAGGAGCCGGGGAAGATCACAGCCAGCCGTGGGAGGCGGGAGCAGGCGGTCCCGCCGGAGCTGGTTTGGCTTTGGCGGCTCGAGGAAGAAGATACTGAAGAAACGCGACATACGTTGAATGTAAATCCAACGGTCAAGGTTGGCACAATCGTTTGTTGACTAAGCGGACACCAAGTAGCATACTTTTTTATATATAGAAAGAAAATCAAAGACTTGGGAAGGCATACAGAACAAGCTAGTGTACCAGTAAAGAGACGTTGCCGCATTTTAGAAAAAAGAAAGACGTGCTCCTGTAGCTGGATCGAATCCAAACCTAGACTATGACTATCTATGCTACTCTGCAAGTAATGAAACTGACATATCCAACGTTCGCTTCTCCTCTTCTGTACTTACTCTGCCTAGCATCAGAAGCTCTGGCCGCAGCAACCATGTCCGCTGGATGCTCGTCCACCTACTCTTCAGCAGGAAACAAGCAGATATGCGCCAAGTCGCCACCCGTACCATCGCCTGTGGGGCTCATTACACCCCCGCCGGCACGCGCACAATAGCCGATTGCTCATCGCAACCCGCTGTCGTTGGTGTGGTGTCACTGCTGCAAATCACGGAGAGTCATCCGTCGCATCTCAACCACAATCCGCAACCCTGGTCGAGTCTTCTACAAATGCCCGAATCATGGGGTAATAATATGTTCAAGTGTTGTTCTGCTACTTTCAGTTGTTGATTTTTTTAATAGTTTGGTTGATGACCTTCCAATTTGATTCATGCAGAAAAGGGAAGATTCATGTGATTTGTATTTCTGGGAAGTTGCTGATGTGGGGGAATGCAACTACACTGATTATTTGGTTAGCCGAGGAATCCCAATACCAACAGGTTGGGGTGTTGGACAAGTAACTGAAGGAACGGCAGAAGAGGAAGATGCAGAGCAGAAGGTTAAAGATGCAGTTCCTTTGATCATGGCCAAGCAACAACTGCTGAATGTCCTTGACAGCAATGAGGAGATGAAAGAGCTGGTGAAGATAATGGGCAAAATCGATGTGCTCTGTAGGATGATTGTCTCTTTATTTGCAGTGTATGTAGCACTCGTGATGTATTCAGTGGCTACGACATGAGCACTTTGCTGAAACTAGTAATGAATGAAACCTGTGTAGTAGGCTGGGCATAGTGTTTTGAACTTCTAATGATTTCTATTAATGGAAATCATGGGGTATCCCCTTTTGCTCATATAAATAAATAAATAGCAGAGGCCCTGTCGAGTCAGCTTTGTTCTCATTCGAAGACGTCGAGCAAATTGCAGTCCAACAGCAAACTATGTCATCAAATTCAAGTTTCACAGCCAAATATTGGTACAACTAAACAACAATTTCATCATGTTTTAGTTGTCGTACAATCACCAAACACAAATCAGGATACATAAAAAGTGATGTTGTCACAACAAAATACTAAACAACATGTTCATCAGGTTTCAGTTGTCATAGAAAACACAATTTCACATAGTAGATAAAAAAACATCTTCTGAGAGGCAAATACGACAAAAGCAATGTAATCATCATCCGCAACAGCAGCGTCAACATCTTCTCCATGTGTATTAGGGTGAACTGTAATTCCCCATGGTGTCATCTTCTTCTTTGTCCTCAACGTCCTCGAACGTTGGCTTCTTCTTGATCAACTCTTGTATGTCCACAGCACGACAGGCAATCTTTTCGCCGGCATCATTGGCGTGATGGTTCTTAGAGATATTAGGAACATCTATGTTATCTTGTACATCAGGAGCAGTGTAAGCATCATCTTGTTGTGCAACTTCATTAAACAAATTCCTCTGCTCAAACCTTTGAAATACTCTCCAGTAATCACTACGTGCAAATATGTCTTGCAAGAAAAATATCTGTGTTGCTTGGTTTGCCAAAATAAAAGGCTCGTTGGTCTGGTATGCCGCCTTGACATTGATGGATTTGAAATAATCATCAGCTCTGGGTTTTGCGATCCTGGAAAACAGGTTATACCAACGACAGCACAACAGAACCACACACCAATGATCCTCGAAACTGGAGATATACTGCAACTGAACAATGTCTGTTATGTTAGCATACATTTCAGTTGTCTCTTTGTCATACGTATCCGTGCTCATCATGGCACTGTTTTGTGTCTTCCTGCCTTCGTCTCGTGCAAGGGTGTTGTAGCGCACATCTCCAACAACGCAAGATTCATAATGTCTTACCCGAGTATCAGGACCCATTGCTAGTGAGTAAAGGGCATCATCAACTGCCTGCCCATCCTCCCGCATCTTCTTAACCTATGGTTAGAAAATAGACAAGCTGATCATCTTATGTACTCAATATATTAAAAAACTGACAGTGCACTTCAAAAGTTTACATGGTTCTTGAACCATTTTGCAAATCCTGCCATAACCAGTTTGTCAATGTTTCTTGGATTTTGCGGAAGTAACTCCTCTTTGTAGATGCTGCACAACATAGTGATCATGTCAAACATCTAAATATATAAGAATGTGCTGCAAGTTTAGTAGATTACGATGTATAAACTGCAGTACTGCAGTTACTTGATATAAGGTAGTATCTCAGGAGAGTTATTCAACACATACCAAACCATTTTGTCCAAATCTTTAGGTTTGTCCTCTTGTCGACTCTTCCCTGTAACTCGAACAAAATAATCGAAAACATTGAGCCCGGGATTGTCTTCACCCACCTCTTTGCTAAGCTGATCAGCTGTTTCAATGTATTTTGAGCAGAATGTCAACGCGTCTGTAGCAATGTAGGCCTCTGCAATGGAACCCTCGGGTCTAGCTCTATTCCTAACATAGCCCTTGAAAGTGCTTAGCCGCCTTTCAATATGGTACATCCAGACATACTGTATTGGACCTCTAAGTAGTGCCTCATCAGGTAGATGAACGGCCAAATGCACCATCACATCAAAGAAGGTTGGATGATGTATCTTCTCAAGGTCGCATAGGATAGTTGGTATCTTGTCTCTAAGACGCTCCAAAGCATCTATCCTGATATTCCTACTGTAGAGTTCCCTGAAGAATTGTCCCAACTCTGCAAGTGCTCTGTATAAGTCAGGGCGGCCCAATCTTCTAAGGATAACAGGTAAAACCCTTTGAAGTAGGACGTGGCAGTCATGAGTTTTCCACCCTTGTACGTTGTTTCCATCTGCACTGACTCTCCTT
Organism: Triticum dicoccoides; assembly: GCF_002162155.2. Lineage (NCBI taxonomy): Eukaryota > Viridiplantae > Streptophyta > Magnoliopsida > Poales > Poaceae > Triticum > Triticum dicoccoides. The sequence goes on from NC_041384.1 coordinate 175,675,685, forward strand.
TCAGGGTTGGAAGAAAATCCATGTGGGAATCTCACACGTGATAGGACCTTGCAGAATTCTTTTCTTTTTACCTTGTCCAAGACGTACACGGCTGGTGCTATATCCCGTGGTTTACCTTCATCTTGCACCTGCAAATTCTTTCTGATACCTAGGTGTGTCAAATCAATCCTAGATTTTAAGGTATCTTTCGTCTTGCCTTCAATATTAATAAGTGTGTCGATAATGCTGTCACATATATTTTTCTCGATGTGCATCACGTCACGATTATGCCGCAGATCCAAATCTTTCCAATACTCCAAGTCCCACAAAGTGGACGTGCGGGTAAACAATAATATCTCTTCTACCCTGCCACACTTCCTTTTCCCGCTACCATTACCAGGATAGTTTCCTGGTGTAATATGCCTGACCTTCTCTAATTCCACTTGCAACTCATCGACGGTGAGCCTCTTTGGCGCATCACGGTTTTCATGCTTTGCATTGAACACATGTCTTCGGTTTTTTCTAGGATGCGGCTTGTCCTTGGCAAGGAAACGGCAGTGTCCAATGTAACAGATCTTGCTAAGTATTGCGTATGATAGCGGATTCCTGTCACAGCAAACACATGCATTGTAACCATGTGGCGTTCGCCCTGACATAGTGCCCAAAGCCGTATAATCATGGATGCACCAAATTATGACAGCACGCAGAAAGAAATCAGCTGGTGGGCTGCTATATAGGTCTCGAGTGAGAACACCCTTCCATAGCTGTTGAAGTTCCTCCATAGGAGGCTTCATGAACAAATCAAAATCCTTTCAGGAATTTTTGGACGTGGGATGAGCAAGGCCATTATGTAGTTTGATTCTTTGGTGCAGACATTTGGAGCCATGTTGTAAGGGATAACAAGCACTGGCCACATTCTATATGTGGCGCTCTGGTGGCCAAATGGGTTAAATCCATCTGAAGCTAAGCCAAGTCTAATGTTTCTCGGGTCAGCAGCAAACTCTTTGTGTTTATCATTGAAGCTTTTCCACTCACTACCATGAGATGGATGGCTCATTACATTCTGATCTTTGTACTCCTGGTTCCTAGAATGCCACAATACATCCTCTCTTGTTTCAGCATCATGAAACGACATCTGCAATCTTGGTGTAATTGGAAAATGTCACAGAACATTATGAGGAATCCTCTTCACGGCATCGCCATCTTTCCATCTTGATGATTTGCATTTCGGGCATTCACTTAAGTTGGCATAATCCTTCCGGAACAGAACACAATTATTCTTACAAACATGGATCATATCATATCCAATTCCAACTACACGAAGGAAATTCTTCATTTTACTATAGGTGTGTGGCAGCTCAGACACATCTGGGAAAGATCTGCGGAAAGCAGCCAACATCGCATCGAATGATTTGTTGGTCATCCGCTCAGATGTCTTCACCTGAAGAAAGGTGAGCATAGCCGAGAATACTGACAGCTTATTTCCTGGGGTGACAGCAACGTTGCATTGTTCCAACATGTGGGCCCACCGTTTTTCTTCTGCAGGTGAAAGTTCACGGAATGCATAAGCATTTCGTAGCATTGTTTCAATTTTTGTCAAACCCACTGGCTCCGCCACCACCACCTCCTCCTCCTCTTCCACCTCAGCATCAGGCAGATCAAGATGGTGATCTGCTGCTTCCACGTAGTCAATAACATTGATGTTCACAGCTTCACCATGATGAACCCACCTAGTATATGTGACCGACATCCCATACAAGTGTAGATGATTTTGCATAGTTGACCGGGGTCTTGTAACTGAATTCATACAACTGCTACATGGGCAGAGCACATCTGATTTCAGACCACCGTACTCAGCTCTGATAAAGTTCATGAAGTTTTCAACCCCCTCGACATATGCAGCGGAGAATCTTCAAGCAAAAGTTATCCAAGTCCTGTCCATCTGTTAGACATATGAATTAGTTCTTCTAGTAGATATTACAGGAAAAACATATATGCTTTTTTATGAAGTCCAAAAAAAATACCTAGGTCGATGTCTAAAGCTATGGCAAGATATTTGGACGAGCAGATCTAAGTAATGAAATATATGTAAAGCTAATTCAGCAAACAGATTTGAGTGCCAAATTATGCAGGCTATTTCAGCAGTCAATGAGGCCGAGCACACAACCATCAAACTATCGAAGGCCATCACAGCAACAAAGATCGAGTATAAAACAGTGTAGAGCTATTTCACCTAACATATTGGCTACTAGACCATGACAATCCACATCACAATAAATATATGGCAGGATATTTTAGCAACTAATCGGCCTTGGCATGCCATCTCAGCTAAGCAGATTGACAGTAAACTACTTCGGCAAACAGTGAGATTAACAGCGTCTATCAGCTAACATTCAGCGCTACGCCGACATGAACGGGGCCTCAGTCTAGAATGCGCGTACCGTGGGAGAAGCTGACCGCCGTGCATCTCCACACGAACGTCGCCAGCGGTGGCGGTGCTGACCGCCGTGCGCCTCTACAAGAACGTAGCCAGAGGTGGCGGCACGGCTAGAGGACGGCAGTCTACGAGAGCGTACTGTGGGAGCGAGAGGATCACCAAACCGCGGTGCCGACGTATCGG
>NC_041384.1:175678859-175704252 GCF_002162155.2 Triticum dicoccoides
AGGGGGGAGGGGGGTTTGGGGAATATTATTGGCTAGTTGGACGAAGGGCGGATGAATCGGATTTGGGGGGAATTTTTGGGTGTGTGTGGGGGGGGGAGGCTTTTCACGCGGTGGGCGGGGGGAGTTTGGCGCATGGTTAGTTTCTCCAAGTGCAGTCCCACGTGTCAGTGAAGAGGTAAGCCGAAGCGCGTTCTGTTTGTGTGAGCCGTGTGCAGGACCGGACGTGTGTGGGGTGCAATGCGACCGCGACAGGAGTGCTGTGAGTGTACCGCCTTTTTTCCTTTTAAACTAGGTGCTTCGCCCCCTCAAAAAAAGTTGTTGCTTCGCGCGATCCATCGATACTACTACTAGTAATCCGGTAATCCCGACTAAAACGGCGCGGCCCGGTCTTTTCCCGTGCGATATGCTGGGAGGTTGGCTTAGTTGGTTTTTTTTAGGACGAGTAATGCTACACCTACGTAATCCCAGTTACATAATTAACGTAATGTGAAACATGTGAGCTGTTGATTGTATATTGGGGGGAGGGAGGGCCCCACCACCATGCAAATCAGGGGAGGAGAGAGAGAGGCAATTTACGTTAACCCTTTCATAGGTTCACGTAGATGTAGAAAGATGTGAAATGCGTGAATGTGTAGTGGACGTACTATTGGAGTGCCTAAGATAATTTGTGTATGTATAGACCCTATGTGTTTATTTTACTTCGCATGTTAGATTTGTCTCGGTTCAATAAAAAGCAGAGTTGGTGATGATGGTGTGCCTGTCATCTTGCAATATAGGTCGTCCGATCTATATCTAACAGATAGGAAGGAAACTATGACAATTTACCCGCACTCCTCTCCACATTTGCAGATAAGGCTTTCCCTCGTTCATTCTTTTCTCCCACAAGATCTTGATCTTCTGTGCAACGCACGGGCATCTTGCTAGTACTCCTACAATATGTATATTATCGTGAAAGTTCATATACACCGGCCGAGATTAATGCAAACACGATAGATTTTCATTACATTTCGAACTTTTATAGGACAGAAAAATAAAATAAACCCGAACCTAAACCTATTCTACGGTGGCGACCGACGTCCTCCATCTATGATCTCTATGTACGGGGGCGGGGTTCAAGACCCATGAAGTGAAGGTGCGGTCTCCGGCGAGGAAGAGTAGAACACGGGATACGGACCGTCCAGTTGGCACACCATACCCTGCCGCCTCCCATGCCCTACTCATCCTCGGAGGAGTCCCCGACCTCGGAGGTGCCGGACGTTGAACGGCGGCAAGTAGGATGCGTGGGCAACCAATACCTCAACCAAAATTTTGGTCATGACCCAAAGATTGGTCTTTGTTTGGATGGTTGCCATTTCTTTGGCATGCCAATGAACTCTAGCCAACTCTAATTCATTTTTCTTGCCAATGTCGGCCAAATAATGGGTAACCAATACCTCAACCAAAATTTTGGCTACCCAATGCTTTGATGGGGCAACCTTGGGCACAAACCAAACATACCGTTGGTCGTGCCACAACACTAACGCCACCCTCGGCACACTGAAACTGACCGTGTCTAGCTAAGATATGAGCGTGTCGCTCACCGCGGTCGCCGTGTCCAGAGGCGGTGATGGATCTGTGCCCTGTTGTTGGCCCCAACGACCCACATGAACGGTTGTCGGTGGCGAGGAGGTCGTGGGCCAGCTCCTCCATTGGACTAGTCTGCCCCACATGTCGGTTTCCCTATTTTCCCGGCCATATTCGAGCGTCAGTGCTCCGTGTTGCGCATTAGGCCTTTCACTATGTAGGCCAAGCGAGACAACTTATTGTTTATTTGAGTCTTTCAAGTATAATCATGTGGCGTTTACTTATTCCTCATTCCTCTCCAACCCTCTTCTCCATCGATCATGTTGCCCTCTAGTCGAGTCCATCCTCCCACATGCCTCACTTGAACATTCCGCCGAGTATAATTCGCATGTACCCACCCTAGTCCTCTTTCAATAGATCTCTGGACCTCAAGATGAAATTGAGAGGGAACTAGTGGGGGCACGTGATACCTAAGGCGGATTCAAACTTTTGAACCGGTGATCATAGCATCCGCAAATCATATATAAAGGGTATTCAATTTTCGTTTCGTTTTTGAACGTACAATATACTCCCTCCTATCCTTTCTAGTTTACATATAAGTTTTATGTGTAGTCAAAGTATCTCTACTTTGATCAAAAAGGTATCAAAATTCAACAATGCCCAATCAATATTGTTAGATTCATACGTACTCCTAGATTTGTACTCGAGATGGTTTCCAATTTGACTATTGACAAGATTAATAGTACATTAGATGTATAATGTGAAAATTATATCATTGGAAACTCCTTTCACATACGAATTGGACCGTATGCTTTGTGTAAGTTGCATGTCATATGTTATTACTCTAACATTTGGTCAAAGTTAGCCTCGAAAAACGCATTAGACCCTGTATGCTTTGTGTAAGTTGCATGCCATATATTATTACTCTAACATTTGTGTAAGTTGCATGTCACATATTATTACTCTAAAATTTGGTCAAAGTAGTATAGTGGAAGTAGATCCTCTGACGTAGGTATCCCCGCCTTACCCTCCCTTTCGGTCACTTACTGGCGGACCCCATGCTTGCTAGGCCCCGCATGTCAGTTACTCAATGGGTTCGGCCACGTCAGGGGATCCTCATCCATAGTATACTCCCTCTATTTTTATTTACTCCGCATAAAATGGAGGGAGTGGTGGTATAATAAATGACGCGGGCGGGGGAGGGGGAGGGATGTCGGTTTGCTCTCAACTACGGTCACACAAGCGAGCAAAAACGCAAGACGAAGCGCGTTCCATTCGGTGAGCGACATGGAGGGTCCAGCATGCCGGGCTGCAACCCGAACGCGACAAGAGCGATGTACAGTCAAAACCGATTGACCGGTTGTCACCGGAACCACTATTCACACCAGAACCTTCGCTGCTCGGCCTACGCCACCCACTGCCCTAAAACCACACCAAATCTCTAGCCCATTCCCCCACCTTTCGATCCCCTAGCCCGCATCAAGCATCCCCTACTTCATCGGAAAGCCGTGGTGCGCTGCAAGATCACTTACTACAAGATGCTGACGCCGGAGCGCCGCGCAGAAATCGCGGCGACGGTCGGTGCCACAGACCTTCGGTCCCAAGCTCGCTTTGCGGTGGGCCAATCCCCGAGTTCTCTGGAGCCAAGCTACGAGGAGGAGGAAGCCGATCCAATGTTCATGGCGGAGGTCACTGCGTAGAAGGCCCCCGATGGGTATGAGACGATGGACATGGACTTCGTGCCGGCGTCCGAGTCCCCCATGGTGTAGGCGGACTAGCGGTTCAACATGACGATACTAAAGGATGACCGGGAGGCAGAGGCTCAACTCGATGCGGAGCGCGCGCATGCCGCTGCCATCGAGGCTCTCCTGCAGGCGGAACCGGATGCCGTGGATGTGAACCGGGCGGCGGAGGCTCAACTTGAGGCGGAGTGCGCGGATGCCACTGCCATCGAGGCCCTCCTGCAGGCGGAACCGGACGTCCTGGACTTGAACCGGGTGGCAGAGGCTCGACTCGACGCAGAGCGCGCGGATGCCGCCCTCATCGACGCCTTCCTGTAGGCAGAACCGGACGTCCTGGACTTGAACCGGGCGGCGGAGGCTCGACTCGACGTGGAGCACGGATGCCGCTGCCATCGAGGCCCTCCTGCAGGTGGAACCGGACGTCGTCAACTTGAACCGGGTTGTGCTCTCGTCCGTGCAGAGCGCTCGCACACTCCGCTTGAATGAGTAGCTAGAGGCCGAGTACAGCCACGGTGCAGAGACACACGTCGGCAGTGACGGCTGGTTCGCGCCGGCAGCCAAAGACAACGAGGCCGTCTTTTTCCGCAAGCAGTGATAGTTTTTCTTTATGTTGTTGTTTTTATGGATCTTTTGCTGTGTAAAAACATATATTTGTTATGCAAGTCGCCTGACTTGTTAGTCTACCATTTCAGGCAGTTGGATGAATATCCTACATCTCCTAACCCTTCTTTCCTTCTTCCTCACCTCTTCTTCTTCCCCAACAGACCACCGCATGGGACGTACGGATACTCCCCAACATGCGGTTGGATAAACATACTCTATGAACGAAAATTATGTGTCAGCGATAGGATGGCTGAGTTTGGTTTGTTCACATGCGACAGCACATGTCAGTGAGGGTGCATTCCCTTGGTTGGGTTTGCGGCGTGCATGAGCGACTATGTGAGGGTGGAGTGCGACCGCGGCGTGCAGGAGCGACCGTGTGAGGGTGTGGTGCGACCGCGACAGCCGTGCGCAAGTGTACCTCCTTCTCATTTTGAAAACTTTAGGCAATCTTGGCAAAAATGTGTGGCAAAGTTTGGCAATGCAAGGCCTAGACCCAAACAGGATAAGTACATACGTACTAGGAGTACTAGTGTTAGAAAAGAAAGGCGGGGTTTTCCTTCGCGGGATTTAATCGATACAAATCCTCGTTTCACATGTCAATTAATGCATATTTTTTCTCCAAAGACCAAAGAGCTAACCATCTCACTCCTCATCGCTTGATTAAAGCACTGCCATGCAAACCAACCTTCTCACTTCCGCATGCATGCATGTCGTCTCTCTCCCCCCTGTCCATCTCTCTGCACGCATGCGCCTCTCGCTCTCTCTTCTGTTTCTGCATGGGAAAGAGAGATGGGATTACTGCAGGCACGCATGCGGTGGAAAGGGATGGAGGGCCCGGTTGGAAAGAGCAGTGAAAAAATGCCAATGCGCAGAGCATTGCGGGGAAAACAAAATTTTCTTAGGCGCAGACAAAAAAGGACCGGAGGGAGTACTACTAGGAGTACTAGTGCGTGAGATGGTTTCTCGAAGAAGACGATGGAGAAACGGAGTCAGCAAAGAGTGAAATTATGGTTGCTTCGTCCGTGCTTTTGTGATTTGACGCCTCACTACGTTGTGATTTGTGATAGAAGGGACAGGGGAGTAGACTATGTGCTCTATACTGTACTACATGCGTCCAAGCATGGGAGAAAGAGGAGAGATGTTGCATTTTTCTATTCCTTCAATCAATCAATCAGGGAGCTTCGGTTCCATCTTTTTGGCTTTGGCAACACCGTCCACAATGGTTCCCATGATGCCAAAAGCTATTTTCACATTTGGCTACACATTGTGGATGCCCTTAACCGTACCACTTGGTTTTGCTCCTATGTGCTATCTATACAAATCTCAATTATATTGATCTAAAAAATTATAGAATCAAGATTAGTAAAAAGGAGGTGATTTTGCTGCGCGGATGGCAGGGGAGGTTTCTTATTTGAGCAATGCTACATCCACGTAATGGTTTAGGTAAAGTTACGAACTGATGTGATGTGGGACTATTTGATTGGATTAAAGGAGAGGATTAGGCCCACCCCACCTGAAAATCAGGGGGGCATATATAGATTAGATGGAAAGTATACGTAGCAGCTATGTAGCCCTTTGTAAGTCAAGGATTAGGCTTCTTATTTTTGAAGGACGTTATCCTCGCGGTTTGCTAACATGCGGTCCCACGTGTCAGTGCTTTACCAAGCCGATCCGCATCCCACATGAGGCAGAACAATGGAAGAAGCAACACGTGGTTAAGCTGAAGAAGATGAGGGAGAAGCGGATTCAGCAACGAGTGAAATGATGGTTGCTTCGTCCCTCCAACTTAACTGCGGGAAAGGTGCAACTTTGTGATTTGACGCCTCATTGATCATTACTACGGTGGCGCCAAGTCTAGGGTGCTTCACCCCGGCTGCTCTGCACTGTATTCTAGTATGGCACATGGACCCGGTAGCTTGATGTCCCACATGTCGGCGAAAGGGACTAGAAGATTTATGAAAGCGAGCGCTCCACTCTTACGACGGAGGAGTAGACGACACGACGGCCCAGTGAACTGTCACTTGTACTGTATAGTACTATAGTTTTTCTGTTTCGCACGATCCATCGATACAAACCCGATTAAACAGGAAAGGGCGGCATTTTTCCCGCGTGGTAGATGATACTGGCCATACATTTCAAAGGCAATTTTAATGTATGCAAATTGTATAATTATAAGTAACAATGTGATATCTAGTAAAACTAAAAACACATATGATTTATTGTGTTAGAGCGTAGTAGTAGTGTTGTATTGCATAGTTGTTAGATGTAACATGCGAGAACGTGTAGAGATGTAGTTTTGGAGGGCCTACAGAGAGAAAAGAGTAATACGGTCACCGAACTTCAAAATAAGCTGATTACGGTCACTATATACGTTTTGCGGTGATTATACGGTCACTTGCTCACAGTTCAGCATCGGATTGCACTCTGTTCACAGGCCAAATAGTCTGCATGGCACCATGTTGACTAGTTAATTGACCACGTTCCTTGTGGGTCCCACATGTCAGTTCGCATAGGCAAAAGGTCAGATAAACACAAATTTACGCAGCCGCGACAAGTCTCAAACCCGTGCACGGGAATCACCTAGTTGTGTATGTGTGTCTGTCAGGGCCTGATGTGTGCGCATGCACGTGTAGGTTGAGCACTTGAGCGTGAGAGTGTGTGTTGGTCGTGTGGTGTACTGGTGTGTGCATGCATGCGTGCGTGCGTGCGTGCGTGTGAGTGTTGCGTGCGTGCGTGGCTGCGTGTGTTCGTGCGAGTGTTGCGTGCGTGCGTGGGTGCATGTGTTGCGTGGATGCAGTTTGTGTGCATGCGTGCGTGTGTGTATAATCACCACACCAGCTCATGTGTGTTAAAACAGACGGCTCAGCATACCAATACAAGGCCACCTTGTCCGTTGTGCCCGCGGTCATGACTTCGAACCACCGTCCAAATATTTTTTTGTCGTTTGTGTTCATTCTTACTAGCAAGATGCCCGTGCGTTGCACGTAACATCAAGATGCATTTGTATGACTTGTTTATCTTGCGAGCGAAAAGGATGAACGAGGGAAGGCCTTATTTGCAAATGTGGAGAGGTGTGTGGGTACCTTTCTGCAAAATTGCCATAGTTTCTTTCCTATCCGTCAGATATAAATAGGACGGCCTATATTGTAGGATGGCAGGCACACCATCATCACCAACTCTGTTTTTTATAAGAGTGTATTTTATGTATTTTATAAGAGTGTAGATGTAGAGTAGATACAAGTCGACAGGTGGGCACGATGGTCGTGAGATAATGTGATGCAACACTAGAGGTGCCACGTGGAGCGTTTAACTGGTCAACTAGTCATGTCATGAGCGAATACAGAGTTGTACGGTGAGCCCGTGACTGTATAATAAACACTAAACATAAATGGTGACCGTAATGAGTGGATTCTGAAGTCCAATGTACGTATCATGCTTTCGCTTCAAATACAATGATCGTCATTGCATATATCACGAGAGAAAGATGAAACATGCGTGAATTTTCTGGGGGCTTACTTTTAGAGGATCTGGAGATAGTTTTGTGTGCATACGTCAAAGGGGCGTACAGGGGCGGTATGCAATGGAGAGAGAGATGCTCTTCGTTTCCCTTTATTATGACTAACTTTGTATATAGTATAAAAATATACAAATTTGAAGTGCGGAATAAATATCATTGTGGGCACCATGCAATCCAAATTAGCGTTCGTACTCCTCCATATAACTTTCTAATGTTGTATATATGTAGAAACTCTAAAATAATTTTTTGGCCACACTTTATTCAAAAGGAATGTTGTATGCGAAATAAACATGAAGAGAGGGCTTTTTAGATCAATGGGGTACATGATGTAACATGTGTGAATGTGTAGTTGATGCATTTGGCGGGGCCTAGTGAGGTATATGTGTGTATTACGTATTCGAGAGAGGCATGGATAGAGGGGCCGACGGGGGGGGGGCATGGGAGAGATAGCACGAGAAATGAGAGTGGTCTAGAGAGAGAGACAAATATGACATCACGACAAGAGATTCCATTCCCTTGAGTGTGTATATGCAAGGGGGGAGGGAATAGAGGCACCAGGAGAAATTTTCTGTGCCTGTGGTGTTTGTGTTTGTATGTGTGGGTGTGAGAAGATAATGAGACGTGGGGGCAGAGGGTGTGTCACCACGTGAGGTCCGGTGGGTCGAGGTGAGGCCCTTCGTTCGGTTCCGTCCTGCGCCACATTGGTCGGCCCATGACGCATTTAGGAAGACCCATGGATGACTAGTCGTACAAGACAAAGATAGCAGAATTGTTAAGGACTCTGTGTCCACTGACAACACCGGCTAGGATTTGTAACCCTAGGTTCTCGGACTAAGGTAACCCCTTTATCTCTGATATTACTATTCATCCAACCTAACTTTAAGGGGCATCCTACAGAATGTTCTGCTAGAATCATACTTGTCGATTAGGAATAGTGCTGTGAGACAATGCGTGAGAGACAGGCGTAAAGATAATGTGCGTACATGAGACACGTAGGAAGGTTCATGTATATAGAAAGGGTCGATGAGGATTGTGCGTGTGTATGTTTGCGAGAGGAAGAGTGCTTGTGATAAAGGTTAGTGGAAACAGTTGTAAATGGTTACGAGAGGGAGGGAGGGTTATATCTAGAGCATGTGTGCGAGAAAGACACCTCGGGAGAGAGTGTGTGAGCATGTGTGAGAGACCACCGATGGAGAGTGAAACTACACGTAAAAGACTGCTCTACACATTGATTAAATATATAAATTGTATCCAAATATTAGGATGGGATCATGATATTTGCAATTCACGTAAGGAGCGGTCATTGATCCATCAGACATCTAGATTCTATCGAATTTGAGCATGTCTATGTTATTATTCGACACAATTGATCCACATAGTTAGTATTTTGAAGTCCAGACAATGCATCGCTTTAGCAATCAAAAATAAACGGGAGTATAGTTCATGTTGTGTGTGTAAAGCACATTATACATACGAAAGTTACACAATGGACATTATAAATAGCTACCTATGAACTAGCATACATTTAAATTCAACTTAAGGTGGTTTAAAAAAATTGAATTCAACATGAACTCCATTCAATTATTTGAATTTGATATCATGGCATTGTAAACCATACCTAAATTATGGGGGCACCAATCTTTGCTCTGATTTTCTACATAATAGCATATGTGGCCGTGTACAAAATAGATTCAAATTTAGCTCCTCCATTCCAAAATAATCGTAGTTATAGGATTTTCAAGTGTCAAAATTTCAAAAAGAAGTGGATAATTTAAAGAGGTTTTCAAACATACAAGGTCAAATATAACATTGTCTATTTAGGTCAATCCTAATAGTTCAAGAGTACTCTAAACGTGAATGCTTGTGTTTCGAAATTTCGAACGAAGCGCCAAAAGAGCCTCTACTCGCCCGAAACCGCGTGAGACCAATGTTTGGTAGTACAAGGAAATTACATTTCTGATAACTCCAACCCGTGAAACCTACCGGCCCGACGTCCAAAGGTCTAAACCGGGGTAGGTTTGTAGCTTCATCTAGATGCCACGCAACCGCATCCGAAAAACATTCATACACAATGGCTGCCTAAGCACACAGGCGCGCGGCCGAAATCGCTCCCGCCCACTATTTGGGACACCTGGGATTACCATCCTACCCCCGACCCACAGTAGGTCCAAAATTTAAGACGGGGGCAAAGTTTGTACTTTCCCCAAATTTCAAACAAGCGCGTCCCATCTTCTGTTCAAAAAAGCCAAAAACAAGCGTGTCCCAGACCGAAACATGGTTCCCCCCACCCGTCCGATTCCCCATTTGTACTCCGTGCGCGCCAAAACTACCTCTCCACCAGTCACGAAACCCCGGAGTCCTCCATCCGCCACCCCATTCCACCCATTAACCGCCGCCCTCCTCCATCACGCCGGAGCCGATACCCTGACGTCGTCGTCCAACGCAACCTCAACTGCAACGCCCTCCACGGCTAGTAGTTGAAGCCGAGGCCGAGCCGTCCATACCCGAGCCAGTTCAACCACGCCGTCCTGCGCCTCACCGCTGCTCCTCCAACTTCGCCACTCTCCATCCCACCGGAGCTGTTCCTGCTACGCCGTCCTTTGCCGCCTCGGATCTGCTTCCCCTTCGCCGACATACGACCATGGCAACACAGTCAACAATTTGGCCATGGGTTCATCCAAGCCTGCACCCTCCAGAACATCGGTTTCCTTGATAAAAAGAAGAAGATCGACACGACATGTGGAGGTGACCACACCGGCAACTGAAAAAGGTACTCCTCTTCCCTTATTCATGCAAATCTTATGTCTCTGCTTGCACGGTATTCATCCCACAGAAGACACTAGTTGACCGCTTCTTCTTGATACTAGATGTTCCTAGTAACTCGCGATGCACAAGGTTTCTCCTCATATACTATTTCACCTTAGCTAGAGGTCCCTGAATTTCAATTTCTGGCCAGTTGATTCCCAATTAACGGAAGCATTCCCCGACGTAACAGGCGCTAGTACGCCTATTACGCCGGGGAAGCAGCGCCTTGGTGTTTATCTTAGGGGCGTGTGCGGCCTAGAGCTACTGGCACCCGATCTGGAGGTCGGCCGGGATTAAAGGGATGGCCTGGGGGTGCTGCCAAGCACGGCGGTGGTGTGAGGTCGATGGGAGGGCGGGGCGGCGGAGGCAGGTGTCTGGGCTGGTGGTCGTTGGCAGTTCGAGATTGATCGTAAACCGTGACTGGCGGGAGGTAGACGAAGGCCATCTGCCCGTTCCTTATAGATCGGACGGTTCATTAGAAAAATCTACTGACCTATTTATTTTCAGTCGACTGTTATCTTAGATATGACCACATGTGGTGGTGTGCTGGAGGAGTACCTGCATTTCCTGTGCTCATATATTACAAAATCATACGGAGTAGAATCTAATTTTGTTTGCCATGCAATGTTGTAGAGCTATCATATGTCTCCTGTCATTTATTTTTCAGCCACCTGCTATCTGCTACTTTTACAGTGCACTAGTTCTGCACACACTTCACCCTTACTCTCACTATTGTGTTTTTATGCAAGGGTATTTCAGACTCTGCTGCCATAAGAGAAGCCAAAAAGAAAAGAGAGAAGTTGCTCTAGCTTTGTATGTGGGTAGGCAAGACACGTTACAACGCTATAAAGGGTGAAGTGTCAGCAAATGGAGACGGTAAACGTAACTCTGGAGTTGATGACCTCGCTCGCAATGAACCACCATCCCAGGTGCTTGCTTTAACTTCGAAGTGTCATATGTGGTTGCATGTTCCATATGGTGTCTAGCTTGTATTCGAAAGGCCGAAGTCGGTAAGATAAGGAAAGATATGTTTTTTACATGAACCACCATCCCGTGAGCACCAGAAGACAAATAGCTAGTCAGGGCACTGGCCGAGCCAGTGACAAGCCTAGCAAAGATAGGCATCACCTAGAAGCCAACTAAAAAGCTGCGATGGTGGCGAAGCAGCCCGCCTCCCACTAGGATCTCAGGTCCTAGATGATCATGCTCACCACTCCAGCCGGATGTCTAGCTTGTATTGCTTCCAATTTGGTTAAATTGCATCTGCTTAGCTTACACATTATTCCTTTGAATATGACATGCCTTTCTGTCTTTGGTACATACTAGTACATATGTGTATTAACCATGTTCTTACATCAAACTAATGTTCTTGTGTATCCCTCATCAATCACTTATGACGAGGCAGGCAGACAAGGGGACTACTCCTCATTTAAAGAATGCAGCGTCAGCCTCCCGACATGATTCTCAAGAAACAGAAATGCTAGCTGAAGATAGTGAATGTAGCTCTGTAGTTGATTACATCATTTCCCCTACACTAGCATCGCAAGTTCTTGCTCTAACTTCGCAGCATGATATATGGTTGCATGTTGCATATGGTGTCTAGATTGTAATTCTTCCAATCTGGTTAAACTGCATGTGCTAGTCTGCTTAGCTTATACATTATACCTGTTAATGTGACATGCCTTCCTGTATTTAGTACATAGTACATCTGTCAATTAAGCACGTCCTTACATAAAACTATTGTTTTTTTGTATCCCGCATCAATCAACATGACGAGACACCTTTAGTATATGCAGTGCGATACTAGTTGCATCTTTCATATGATTTATAGCATGCGCTGCTTCTAATTTGTTGAAATTCCATTTATGATGGGACGCTTTTAACTTGGCAGAGTCATATTGGTTGCATCTTTCATGTGGTGTCTAGCTTGCATTGCTTCTTATTTGCTGGAATGGTTTCTGCTTAGTTTACACAAACAGTTGTGAACATGCCATGTCGTCTTGTTTTTTGTACATATTCCATCCTGGTATCATGTGTTTGCCTTACATCAAAGTAGTGATTGTTAGTATCATGCATGAATGCGTTCTAAAGAGAAAATTTTATTGCTTTTTCTTGTCGGTTTTACTTGACAATTCAAAATCAATAAAGCGGAAGGAAGTTAGCAAGGCAGCGGATAAAGGTGCTCCTTCCGAACGGAGGGCCTCTACAGTTTCTACTCCTCCACACCCCAAGAAGATTTCCAAGACAACACATGCATAGACACTCAACAAAGTTGTGTTTATGATGAGCACGTCTCCCCTAGTGCAGCATCACCGGTGCTCCCTCTAACTTGGCACTGTTATATGTGGTTGCATGTTATGTGTGATGTCTAGCTTGTATTGCTTCTAATTTTGTTGAATTCCATCTGCTTACTTTACACATTATACTTGAATAAGACACGTGTTCCTGTTTCTAGAACATACAATATCTGTCTATCACACCATGTTCTTACATCAAATTACTACTATTGTGTAACCTGCAACAATCACTTATCATAAGACACGTTTGACTTTGGAGTGTGATATAGGTTACATCTCACATTTTTTTCTAGCTTGTACTACTAATTTGTTGAAATGGCACTTATGACGAGACAGTTTTAACTTGGTAGAGTGATATTCGTTGCATCTTTCATATGGTGTCTAGCTTTCATTGCTTCTAATTTGTTGAAATGCCTTCTCCTTAGTTTACACATCATAAGCTGTGAATATGCAATGCTGTGAATATGCAATGGCACTAATAACGAGAAACCTCTAACATGGTAGTGTGATGTTGTTTGCATCTTGCATATGATTTATTTCTTGTACTGCTTCACATTTGTTTAAATGCCATTTATGATGAAACACTGTTAACTTGGCAGAGCGATATTTGTAGCATCTTTCATATGGTGTCTACCTTCCATTGCATTGCTTCTAATTTGGTGAAATGTCTTCTTCTTAGTTTCCACATCATAGTTCTGGTTATCTCTTCCGTCCTGTTTTTCATACATATTACATCCTCCTATCATGTGGTTGTCTAACATCAAAGTTTAGTTCGTCTGCATCACGTATCAATTTGTTCTGAAGAACTAAATTGTTATTCGTTTTTCTTGTCGGCTTGACTTAACATGGCACAAAGAAAGATGAAGAAACACAGAATGGCATGGAATGAGAAGCGGATGAATCCTACAGATTCTGCTGGTACTGATGGTGCAATAGAAGGTCAAAGTCCAGCGGAAAATTCTACAAACATGGCATCCCATGCTACACGAGTTGCAAAAAAAGCCAAACATAAACAAATAGCTGCCACCAAACAAGCAAAGACATCCTTAGTTCTTGCAACACCTACCACAGTACTACCAGCTACACGACTTACTCGTGCGTCAACTAAGCTAGCTACACGTTCCCAAGCTCCCTTGCCACCTGACACTACTTCCCAAGCACTCTTGACACAAGACGAGTTGGCAATATCATATGAACCTTGTGAGCTTCAACAGCAAGAAGGTAGTTGCTGGAGTCAAGTTACAGTTGCATGCTTCTTTATATGTAGTCTCACAGTTTGATGTACACTAACACTTCCTATGTTCGTTGTTGGACTAGCACCTAGGCGCAAGAGGAAACAAACATCAGGGATAATGCTCGATAGGTTAACTAAATCTAGAGGAGGAAGAATGGAGATCCGTTTTGAGGTATGTTTAAAAAGGCCACGTGATGCTACAGAGTCAGCCAAGTTAGTATCAGAGGCAGCAGTTGCCGTTAGGTGTCATGTATGTATCCTCCCAACATGGATTCAGTACAGGAATGACAAAGATGAAACCCAGTTCAACACCTTCCTCGACCATTTATCTGTAAGTATGGTTATGTATGGAAACTAGTAATATCGTCTTGCTCTGTCCCACACTTTCTATGTTGCTGATAATGAGACTCCCATAATTTTCTACAGATGAGGTTCAAGTTGGATAGCCAAGATGATGCAACCAGACAAGCTTGCACCCATGTTTTCAAGTCTGCTCTACGACACTATCGGTATAACTTGAGGAAAACTCACTTTGAAGGCAAGGCTAACAGTGAACTTTCCCAAACATCTCCAGTGGAAAATATATCGGATGAAGACTGGAGGGGCCTTGTTAAACACTGGTCTGATCCGAAGTATCAGGTACATTATATATATGTGATCAGATCACAAGTTGAAGTCCTATTTACGCATGTTCCACACAAATTTATCTTCTTGTAGGTGAACTCTTCAAAGAATAAGGCCAAACGTACGAAAGTGAAATTCCAATAGACGACAGGATCTCGTAGCTATATTGCACACTGCGAGGCTCTTGTAATTAGCTGTTGTTTCACTCTTTTCGTTGTACCATATTATGAGATCTATATTGACTTGTTCGAAATGCAGAGGAAAGCCCGCAAGGACCAAAAAGTACCTGAACCAAATGTTGTGGAAATCTTCAAGGACTGTCACACCAGCAAGAAGAAGGGCCTGACTACACCAGTCAAAGCCGCTGTTGTAAGTCCTTAATCCTCATGCCTTTTAACTACTACTTACTTTGATTTGTGCCTTGAACTGCATGGTTTGCAGCCAATGTCTATTACTCTTTTCAATTTTATACACAATTTTCTTAGCATATCATTGCACCGAGAGGAGTGATGTTCCTTTGATCTTGACCCGTAATCTAGTTCCGTGCTAGACTTGCCACACAATGTTACAATTGCCTGCTTGTCTGTTCTCAGTTGTTCTGTGATATGAATGATGTCATACTATGCTTACCGTATTATAAACTTCGTCTCTTTATCCTTAGCCCTCAATACAATGTGAAGAAATAGACAATACATTAGCGATGGTACATGGTCATATGTTTGGAACCTGGTTTTATTATGTACTTTGCAATGAAATACAACTAATATTTTACATGGGTTCACCAGAATAAGTTCTACATATAGACCAAAGCTATTTGTTTTGGTTTTTCTGCCTCCTTAATATCTACTGTTCTGGTACTACTAATGTAAAACCTCAACTTTTCAGCGAGCTATGGAAAAAATGATGGAACCACCACCTTCTGAAGGTGGCGAGGCAACTATAACCGCAATGTCAGCTCTTGCTGCAGTGGGTCAGTACCTGTCCACTAACAGTGCCAAAAGCACATTCCTGCGTAATACTGGATTGGTTGTTAAGTCAATATCATCCAAACTGCCTCATGATCAAGATATGCAAGCTCAAAGCAATGTTGTATCTGCGCTCCAGACACAAGTCCATTCCCTAACAGAGACCCTTTGTGAAACAAGGAGAAACATTGCTCAGTGTTGTCAAGATGTGCATGGTTTTGAAACCAGACTATCAGACATTTGCTATGTTGTTCAGGAGCTTAGGGGAAATGAAGGCGAGGGTTATGGTGCTCCATCGGACAATACAACATGAAAACGTAACAGTTAGGTCAAATGAACTGAGCTTCTGAACTTCTGGTGGTGCATTTATCTGCTAGACTGTTAAGTTTTATGCCAACCTTCCTTTTGTTATATAGTTGTAATTTGTTTTGGTGCAATACAAAATTTATTCTTAACGTGCAGCCACCGACTGAAGAAAACAACAAGCCATTTTTGTATAGTCTAGGGTGTTCCCTATATTTGCACTGGGGGCGATCTTTGATGCCGAGTGGATGTACTCTATGCAATCGCCTTAATAGCCTAGCGTTAGTTTCGGCCTTATTTATTTCCTACTCTTGTTTTTCCCTGGTTTTCTAGTGGCTGTAACTACCATGGGCCATATACACGCCGTAGGATCCATGGGTCTCCTACGGGCCGTCGATAAATGGGCCTGTAATCGGTGGGCCATGGGCCGTCGGATAAATGGGTCTACATGGGCCGTAATCGGGCGTAATTGGTATCGGCCCAGCACAGTAACAGGCCGTTAACTGGCCGTAGGACAGCAAAGGCTTAATTCTGTCACAGGCATAACGGGTCATTAATGGGCCAGAATATAGGACGGGCTGGAAACGGCGCAATCGGTTAACAGGCCAGAAACGGGCCGACTCTTGCCATGGGCCGAATTTGGCCCATTAGGGTAACAGGCGAGTAACGGGTCGACTCTTGCCATGGGCCGAATTTGGTCCATTAGGGGAACATGCCAGTAACGGGCCGGAAGTAATCGAGGGCCGATAAGGAGCCCAAGAACGTATGGGCCATCAATAGGCTGAAAGCTAACACGGGCTGGAAACGACCCATGTAAATCATGGGCCATTAACGGGTATAAAGAAAATTACTGTTCATTATGGGCTAGAGTCACCGTGGGCCTGTAAAGGGCCGAAAGATACGAAGGCCTCATATGGGTCGAAAGACATCATGGGCCATACATGGGCCGAAAGTGAAATGGGCTGGTGTTATATTCGACACCCCACATGACGTTGTTGGGCCGATTTCCTTTAGGGCCTAACGGGCCATGAGTTAACGGGCCGTAAAATGGGCTATTTGCGAAGAGACCGTTAACAGGCTTTTCATGGGCCAGCCCGTTAACTTTTGACCAAGTCAAACGGGACGGCTTTGTAAGCTAAATGGGCCAGTGGTGGGCCGTGGCATGTGTCGACATATCATAGGCGCATATCTGACCCACTAACGAGGTGACACATGTTTCGTCCGGCCAATAAGAATTTTACAGGTGGTAATTTCCCATTGGTCAGGGCTGTTAACGGGTTATCGGATCCAAAACCATTGGTCAGGGCGTTCCGTTACGGTGGATGCCACGTGTCAGTCACCCTTGACGAAAGCATTTCTGTGATGCACGATTTATCGTCATGGAAGTGGACACTTCCGTGATGATAATTTTGGTAATGTCATGGAACACTTCTACGACAGCACAGGTATGACTATCTTGATTCTGTCATAAATTTGTCATGGATGTACATGCATGACAAAAAACGCGACCTACTGTGACAAACACGTATCATCACGGAAGTGTATTTTTTTGTAGTGCTAGAGTCTTACTAGCATATTGGATAACATTTAATTTCTTATCAGCTCTTTGTCCTAGAACAGCCCCTACAGCACAATCACTAGCATCACACATGATTTCAAATGGTAAATTCCAATCAGGAGGCTGAACAATAGGTGCAGAAACCAAAGCTTTCTTGAGTATGTCAAATGCTTCTACACAGTCATCATCAAAAAACAAAAGGGACATCTTTCTGTAAAAGATTATTCAAAGGCCGAGAAATTTTAGAGAAGTCCTTAATGAACCTCCTATAAAAACCGGCATGACCAAGGAAATTTCTTATACCATTAATGTCCTTGGGACACGACATCTTTTCAATAGCATCAACTTTAGCTTTATCAACTTCAATACCTCTTTCAGAAATATTATGCCCCAAGACAATACCTTCATTAACCATAAAGTGGCACTTCTCTCAATTCAAGACAAGACTAGTTTCTTCACATCTCTGCAAAACTCGATCATGGTTGCTTAAGCAATCATCAAAAGAAGTCCCATAAAGGGAGAAATCATCCATGAATACCTCAACAATCTTTTCACAAAAGTTAGAGAATATAGCAGTCATACATCTTTGAAAAGTAGCAGGTGCATTGCATAAACCAGAAGGCATATGTCTATAAGCAAAGGTACTGAAAGGGAAAGTAAAAGTTGTCTTTTCTTGATCCTCTTTTGACACAGGTATTTGAGAGAAACCAGAATAACCATCTAGAAAGCAAAATTGTGTATGTTTGGATAGTCTATCTAGCATTTTATCAATAAAAGGTAAAGGTTACTGATCTTTTTTAGTAGCTTTATTTAATTTGCGGAAATCAATTACCATTCTATAACCTGTAACAATTCTTTGTGGGATCAGTTCATATTTATCATTAGGAACAACAGTAATACCTCCCTTCTTAGGGACACAATGGACAGGACTTACCCACTAAGTATCAGCAACGGGATAAATTATACCTGCCTCCAGAAGCTTTAGTATTTCTTTCTTACCACTTCTTTCACCTTAGGATTTAACCTTAGTTGGTGATCAACAACTGGTTTAGCGTCTTTCTCCAGCTTTATTTTGTGCTGGCATAGAGTGGGACTAATGCCCTTAAGAACATCAAGAGTATATCCAATAGCAGCACGGTGCTTCTTCAGAGTTTTCAATAATTTCTTTTCTTCATGCTCTGAAAGGTTAGCACTAATAATAACAGGATATATCTCTTTCTCATCAAGATAAGCATATTTAAGAGTATTAGGTAAAGGTTTAAGCTCAAACACAGGATCACCCTTAGGTGGAGGAGGATCCCCTAGGATTTCAACAGGCAAGTTGTGCTTCAAAATAGGTCCTTGTTTAATGAATACTTCATCTATTTCCCTTCTTTCATTCATAAACATATCATTTTCATGGTCTAGCAAATATTGTTATAAAGGATCACTAGGAGGCACGACAATAGAAGCAAGACCAATAATTTCATCTTTAATAGGCAATTCTTTATCATGGGGTTGTCTACGAAATTTAGCAAAATTAAACTCATGAGACATATCCCCTAAACCAACAGAAACAATATCCTTATTGCAGTCTATCTTAGCATTAACAGTATTCAAGAAGGGTCTACCAAATATAATGGGACAAAAGTCATGTTTTGGAGAACCAAGAACAAGAAAATCAGCATGATATTTAACTTTCCCACACAAGACTTCAACATCTCTAACAATCCCAACTGGTGAAATAGTATCTCTATTGGCAAGCTTAATTGTAACATCAATCTCTTCTATCTCAGCAGGTGCAATATCATGCATAATTTCTTTGTATAAGGAATGAGGTATTGCACTTGCACTAGCACCCATGTCACATAAGCCATGATAGCAATGATCTCCTATTTTAACAGAAATAACAGGCATGCCTACAACAGGTCTATGTTTATTTTTAGTATCAGGTCTAGCAATTCTAGTAGATTCATTGCAGAAGTAAATAACATGCCCATCAATATTATCGGCCAAGAGATCTTTAACCATAGAAACACTAGGTTCAACTTTAATTTTCTCAGGGGGTTTAGGTGTCTTAATATTACTTTTGTTAACCACATTTGAAGCTTTAGCATGATCCTTTATTCTAACATGGAAATGTGGTTTCTCAATATAAGAAGTAGGAATAACAGGATCATTATAAGAGATAGTCTTTTTTTCAACTTTAATAGGTGCAACTAATTTTACTTCAATGGGAGGATTATATTTAAACCACTTATCCTTAGGGAGATCAACATGTGTAGTGAAGGATTCACAGAAAAAAGCTACTATCTCAGAGTCAAGTCCGTATTTAGTGCTAAATTCACGGAAAGCATCGGTATCCATAAAAGATTTAACACAATCAAACATAGATGTTATACTTGACTCCTTACCTTCGTCGAGGTCCCAATCTTCAGAGTTGCATTTAATTCTTTCCAATAAATCCCATTTGAATTTAATAGTCTTCATCATAAAAGATCCAGTACAAGAAGTATCGAGCATGGAGCGATTACTGACAGAAAGCCGAGCATAATTTTTTTTGAATAATCATTTCTTTTGAGAGCTCATGATTGGGGCATGAATATAAAATTGACTTAAGCCTCCCCCAAGCTTGAGCGATGCTTTCTCCTTCGCGAGGCCAAAAATTATATATATAATTACGATCACAATGAACAAGATGCTAGGATAAAACTTCTGATGAAATTCCAATTTCAATCGTTGGTAGTTCCATGATCCAATATCATCACATAGCCTAAACCATGTCAATGTTTCTCCCTTCAAAGATAAAGGGAAGACCTTCTTCTTGATAACATCCTTGGGCATACCTGCAAGCTTAAATAATCCACAAACTTCATCCACATAGATTAGGTGCAAATCGGGATGTAATGTTCCATCACCTGTGAAAGGATTAGCTAGCAGTTTCTCTATCATACTCAAAGGAATTTCAAAGTAAACATTTTCAGTAGGTTCAGTAGGTTGAGGAGCAACTCTTTGCTCCACTGGTCGGGGTGAAGATACCCTGAACAAGCCCCTCAAAGGATTATGTTCCATAGTAACAAGTGACAGTAAATTTCAGCACACTTTAAATTTTTCCTTACCAAATTCCACCTACTAAAGGCGCTTCACTCCCCAGCAACGGCACCAGAAAAGAGTCTTGATGACCCACACATGTAGGGGATCTATCGTAGCCTTTTCGACAAGTAAGAGTGTCGAACCCAACGAGGAGCAGAAGGAAATGATAAGCGGTTTTCAGCAAGGTATTCTCTGCAAGCATTGAAATTATCGGTAACAGATAATTTTGTGATAAGGTAATTTGTAACGAGTAGCAATTAATAAAAGTAAATAAGGTGCAGAAATATGGACCAATCCTTTTTGTAGCAAAGGACAAGCCTGAACAAACTCTTATATAAAGGAAAGCGCTCCCGAGGACACATGGGAATTATCGTCAAGCTAGTTTTCATCACGTTCATATGATTCGTGTTCGGTAGTTTGATAATTTGACATGTGGATGGACTGGTGCTTGGGTACTACCCTTACTTGGACACACATCCAACTTATGATTAACCCCTATTGCAAGCATACACAACTACAACAGAAGTATTAAGGTAAACCTAACCATAGCATGAAACAGATGGATCCAAATCAGCCACTTACGAAGCAACGCACAAACTAGGGTTTAAGCTTCTGTCACTCTAGCAACCCATCATCTACTTATTACTTACCAATGCCTCCCTCTAGGCCCAAAAAATGGTGAAGTGTCATGTAGTCGACGTTCACATAACACCACTAGAGGGATGACAACATACATCTCATCAAAATATCGAACGAATACCAAATTCACATGACTACTTGTAGCAAGACTTCTCCCATGTCCTCAGGAACAAACGTAACTACTCACAAAGCATATTCATGTTCATAATCAGAGGGGTATTAATATGCATAATGGATCTGAACATATGATCTTCCACCAAGTAATCCAACTAGCATCAACTACAAGGAGTAATCAACACTACTAGCAACCCACAGGTACCAATCTGAGTTTTGGATACAAAGATTGGATACAAGAGATGAACAAGGGTTTGAGATGAGATGGTGCTGGTGAAGATGTTGATGGAGATTGACCCCCTCCTGATGAGAGGATCGTTGGTGATGATTTCCCCCTCCCAGATGGAAGTTTCCCCGGCAGGATAGCTCCGTCGGAACCCTATATTGGTTCCGCCAAGGTTCCGCCTCGTGGCAGCGGAGTTTCATCCCGTGAGATAGCTTATGATTTTTTCCTCGACGAAAGACTCCATATAGCCAAATATGGGCATCGGAGGGCCACCATGGGGCCCACGAGGTAGGGGGCGCGCCCAGGGGGGTAGGGCGCGCCCCCCACCATCATGGACGATGGGTGGCCCCCTGTCGATGTCAAAACCGGCGAATCTTGGGTAGGGGGTCCCGAACTGTGCGTCTAAGGTCGATGGTAACAGGAGACAGGGGACACAATGTTTTACCCAGGTTCGGGCCCTCTCTACAGAGGTAATACCCTACGTCCTGCTTGATTGATCTTGATGAATATGAGTATTACAAGAGTTGATCTACGATGAGATAGTAATGGCTAAACCTAGAGGTCTAGCTTGTATGGCTATGCTAATGGGTATGCCCTCCGAACTAAGTCCTCCAGTTTATATAGACACCGGGAGGATCTAGGGTTACACAAGGTCAGTTACAAAGAAAAGAATCTACATATTTGGTCGCCAAGCTTGCCTTCCACGCCAAGGAGAGTCTCATCCAGACACGGGTGCAGTCTTTGGTCTTTGTATATTCGCATCCCATCAGTCTGGCCCATGGCTAAGAGGCCGGACGCCCGAGGACCCCTTAGTCCAGGACTCCCACAGTAGCCCCTCAACCTGGCTTCAATGACAACATATCCGGCCCGTAGATCTGTCTTCGGCATTGCAAGGCGGGTTCCTACTTCCGAACTCCAAGATAGTCTTCGGATGTATTGAACGTGTCCGGACCTTAACACAAACACACAACCATAGAGAGAATATAATATTCCAGGAGTCCAATCTGCTGACAACTTTTTACAACATGACATCACGCTCGCCCAGTTTTTCAAACCATTTCCTGTCCCGTCGTTCCAAGTTTTGAGGCGCGGTTGCTATTGGCACATTCTGTCGAAATAGATATCATGTCCCCTTATTGTGGGATTCTCATTAATACGAGCGTGGTTAACCCAACCGTTCCGTTGGAAAGATTCCTTAGGAAAAGGCAGGCTTTCAGGCTCCGGAGGAGGCGTTTAATCCCCGCTGCCTTTATAAAGGAACCAAGGGTCGTCCTTTTTGATGCCAAACTTCTCCTCAGCCTCTCCAACCTTGAGTTCTAGCACCCAAGGTTTCGACTTCGTTGCTCCGAGCTTCCCCATTATGTCCGGACCCAGCCCTCAAGGCCGATGGGTGGCTTCCTCCGTTATAGAGGAGGATATTGCGAAGCTTCGAGCGGCCAGATACCTGACCGCGGAAATCCACCATAGGCTTCCTGCTCAAGGGTAAGTTATCCCGACATCCAGATCTGGGGAGAGGGTCGTGTTCATCTCACACTTCCTTCGAGGGCTAGGGCTCGCTCTTCACCCCTTCGTTAGGGGGCTAATGTTCTATTATGGACTAGATATTCACGATCTAGCCCCAGAGTCTTTCTTCCATGTCTCAGCACTCATCATTATGTGGGAAGCCTTCCTCCGAATCCCCCACACTTTGGCTTATGGATCAAGACCTTCAGTGTGAAACCAAAGGTAGTCGACGGGGAACAGGTGGAGTTCGGCGGTGCTGTAGTCAGCCAGCTCACCAACACTCCTTGGCCAAAAGGCTCTTTTGCCGAAACTTCCAATCAATGGCAGCGAGAGTGGTTTTATGTTACGGAACCCCGCAACACCAAGTGGGTAGCTAAACCCACGTTTTGCCCTGGCCCATTGTTACAACTTGCATCATGGGCCAACAAGGGGCTGGATTGGGGATCAGTTGATGAAGTGCGGACTCTACAAAGCCGCATCCGAACCCTCCTCAAGACGGACATTGATCTTGTCAGCGTGATTCAAGTAATGCTAATTCGACGAATCCTTCCATGCCAACGTAGTCCTCTCCGTATGTGGTATTTTAATCTAGAAGGACCACGAACCCTCCAACACTTCTTCGGCATTACACACAAAGGGATGTGGCAGTTGTTTTTTGGAAAACGAAAACATTGGCTGGACACTACTAAGGACACAGGCCTCGACTGTAACCATCCGGGTACCCCGGTAAGCACTTGACTTCTGAACACCCCCCTTTTTAAGTATGCCGTAATACATTACTAAGCAAACTATCTCCTTCCGGGGTTGGATAAAGAAAGCGGAGCTGATTAGGTGTCCGGCCCCTCTTCCCGAGGGTTCAGCGGATCATGTATTAACAAGGATGCTAGCCCCGACACCGTACCAGATGCCTGTGAAGGAGGGCAAGGCAGAGAGGACCAAAGATCGCCCCCATCCCGAAGGTGTGCCAGAAATTGTGTTCATAGGAATCAAGACACCATCGTCCGAAGACAAAAATGAAGGGGAAGTCAACGTCTCTTCCCCCCATGGGAAGAAAAGGGCCGCCTCCGAAGATTGGGAGGAAAAGGCTCCTAAGCGAGGCAAGATGCCTTCGTCGGGTGGCTCGGGCTTGGAGGACAATGTCATCGCGCAGTCCCATGGTGAGGACAAGCCTCAGGCCAAATCGTAAGTGAACAAGGGTGTTTAAACGCGTCCCATCCCTTTCATGTAACGTCTAGAATATATGCTTTTTGTAGTTCGGCGCGCAGTCTTCTTCAACAATCCTCTTCCTAGGGGGATCTTCCCCCGGAGATGATGGAAAGTGAGACGTCTCCACCAATCTCTTCGCCCAACAGGGTGGACGACTTCGAGGTGTCATTGCAGAGAGTCTCTCCCGATCAACAAGTGATGCGAGGGATGATGAAGATACATCCCGAAGGTGATACTTCGGTGGCCCAGGGTTCGGGGACCAACAATAAAGGCCCCGAACATTCCGGTCTACAGTCGGATATGAATAAACATATCCCTTCAAAGGAAGGCCGTACTCCTACAGCAGCCTCCGGAGACCCAGAGGCGCCGGATATATTGACGAACATGCTACGACATGCGTCTGTCTCAGAGGAACATCGTACCTTGATGGGCGCAGTGATCGAAAAGGTCCTGGCCACGAAGAGCGGATTGAATGAGGCCTTCGTGGGCTTGCTAAGAGGCTTCGAGGTTTGTACCGTAATATGTTCAATTGTGTTTTATTCAAGAATACACCTGTGTATAGATAGTAGCCCCTGAGACTCTGATTGGCTTCCCGAGGGAGGCGATCAGAGGATCAAAAGATATGCCCAGGAAGTAATATGATTAATTGGAACACAGGCTGTGACCTCCCCAGAAACTATCCGGACTGTAGAGATTGCGGATTTGCAATGCAAGATTGTTGAGGCAGATACAGATTTCGCGCTTATCAATAGGCGTCTTGACGAGTCGCAAGGTACCCTAGCTAGTCATGCATTAGAGTGTTGCATCATGTTTACTCTTTCATCAGAAACTTGAAATGGGGATTTGTGAAACCCTCAGAATCATTTTGAAAATGACCCAAATAAAATTTTTTCCAAAAGGGTCCAAGAAAATGCTCATGTTGCTCTCTGAAAATATTGGACAGAGATAAAAATCAAACCAATATTTTTAAGAGCTCATAGGTATTTATTTTGGGCATTTGGAATTAATGCATAACTATTTGCATTGGAAATATATTAGTTATATATATTAATATATGTCCAAAAATTATGCCACCTGTTGGGAAGCTCTGGAATAATATATCTAGCTCCTGCAAAAATTGGCATAAGGTAATAAAATGATTTAATATTTTATTTAAATCAAAACAAATGACAGAAATTAGAAAAACAAAAATAAATAAAAGAAGGAGAAGCTTACCTGGGGCTCCTCCCTGTGCAGCCCAACAGTAGCTGGCCGGCCCAGCCAGCAGGCGGCCCAGCCCGCCTCCTCCTCTGTCGTCTTCGTCCTCGACAGAGGGAGGGGAGCGTGCCCGGCGCGCGCGCGCCACCGCGCCACGCCACCAGCTCGCCTGCCTGCCTGCCTCTCCGCTCCTCGTCTGGATGCCCTGGAACGACGCCACGCCCC
>NC_041384.1:175704511-175713298 GCF_002162155.2 Triticum dicoccoides
CCGTTCGCCATAGCCGCCGCCACCGGCCTCCCCTCGCCTTCCCGACTCGCGCAGGAGCTCCGCCCCCTCGCCCTGAAGCTCTCCGTCAAGCCACAAGACGCCGAACGCCCTGTGGAGCCGCCGTCGCCATCGTCTTCCTCCTCGGGCTCCGACCACCATCGCCGTTGATTCGCCGTCTCCAGTGCGTCCCCGAGCCCGCTTCGACGCCCGCTGCAACCGCGGTGAGCTCCGCCACCGTTTCCCTCTCTTCTCCCCCTCGTTCCCGCGCCGTAACTCCGTTTCCCACCACGGCCGAACCTCCGCCGTCGCCGAGCTCGCCGTCGACGCAGCTCCGGTGACCATTTGGTCACCCCGGCGAGTCCAACAAGTTCGTAAGGCCCCGTAGAGCATCCCTAGCGCCTTGCTTCGCTCGCCTTCGAGCTCCAACCACGTTTCCGTGCACGACCGAACCCCGGCGGCCGTAGCCGAGCTCGCCGCCGTCGACTCCGGCCACCCCAGGCCCAGCCACGGCCACCGCCCGACGCGCCATCGAGCTAGCTTTCCAACGCACCTAGCCGCACGCCGTTTGGAGCACCACAGAGGAAACCCGGGGCACATGTACGCCGCGGACCTCGCCGGCGACTAACCGCCGGCGGGTTTGACTTGTTCGACCTGGGGTTTGACCCCCCCAGAGTCACTGACGCGTGGGCCCCGTCGGCCAGGTGGTTAGCTTAGTGCAAATCACTGTTAATTAACCCCCTGACACTGACCAGTGGGCCCCAGCGCCACTAACTCTTAATTAGGATTAAACTAACCTCTGTTAAACCCCCCTGTCACTGACGTGTGGACCCCACACGTCAGGTTTGACCCCAGCCAGCCGCAGTTGACCGCTGACGTCGTGCTGACGTCATGCTGGCGCAATATATATATTTCTGGATTTAAATTAAATCAGGAAATTCTAGAATATAATTTAAACTTCAAAAATTCATAACTTTTATTCTGTAACTCCAAATCAGACAAATTATATATGAAAAATGATCAGAAAAATCCAATCTATCCATCTGTACTATTTTCATGCATGATCAAACAAGTTAAATTGATGTTTAAAGCAGAACAAGGAAAAGCACTTTAAAAGGCCATGTTTGAGTTTGAAATTTGAATCTTTGATTCAAATTGGTTCAGACCCTTCTGGTTTTAGTTGCATTAGCCCAACACACTCATATTGCCATGTTTCATGCATGCATCATATTGTTGCACATTGTTTGGTGATGGTTGTGTATCGGTGTCCTTTGCGACAGGTTCTGCCTCCGAGGAGTACCGTGATTACCCTAACGAAGAACCGTATCAGTGCATCGAACCATCAGGCAAGCAACCAACCATTTGATCATATCGATACAAACCCATGTTCTCGCTCCTGCTCTCTTTTACTGCATTTAGACAACGCGTTTCAAACTGCTGTGTGCTACGGTAGTTGAACCCATTTCCTCTGCATGACCTGTCATTGCCACAGTAACTAGATGAAACCCACTAGCATGTGTAGGAGTTGATTGAGCCATATGTATGTGTTGTTCCTACCTTGCTATGCCTGCTATGCCTAGAGTCGTGTCAGGTCTGGTTCATCTGGGTGATGGGCTAGAGTGAAATGATTATGTCGGTAATAAGAGTGGTGTGGTGAACACGATTTGGTAAAGGTATCGATGAGAGGCCATGTAGGAGTACATGGTGGGTTGTTTCATTGAAGCCGACCTTAAGCACTGAGATCTGTATGTGTGATTTAAGATACAGCTACTACCATGCATTGGGCCCTGAAATATGACCCCGCTCGACTTCTTATTCACCCTAGCTCTCTGTCCAGGAGTTGCAAGTAGTTTCTGGTGTTTGTAGCCTACTGGAGGCCGTGGACAGCGCTGACCGTAGGGGTGGGCTGTGATGCGGTAGGTACGTGGCACGGTGTACCGAATACCCGTTAGGTATCTCGGGAACCCTGTTCACATCATTCGGGGCCGTATGGGAAACCTCGGCCGGACTCCCTGCGGATGGAACCTGGATAGGCGATAAACCTGGACTAGAGGCTTAAGTGTTTAGGTAGGTCGTGGTCTACACCCACGTCGGCTTTCGCTTGAAGTCTGCCGAGCACATGTCGTGTGCAGACGCTAAGTGGTGGAAACATGTATGAAGAAGTACACCCCTGCAGGGTTATCATGATCTATTCGAATAGCCGCGTCCGCGGTAAAGGACTACTTGGTTGCCTATACAGTTCATAGACAAGTAAATGGAAACTACTAAAAGCCTCAGGATAAGTGTGAGTGCCGAGGATGGCTCTTCCGTAGGAAGACGGAGGCGGATCCTCGGTAGTGTATTGAAGTGGTGAGTAGTGGACTCGTGTACGCAAAACCATTTCAAGTTGAAGTATCGTAGGATAGTCTAGCCAAGAGTCAAAGATGGCTTGCTGCAACAACTCCACCAACCCTTCTTGATAATATGCATGTATGTAGGATCTGATGTAAGTCTTGCTGAGTACCTTTGTACTCATGTTGCTATAATTTGCATTTTTACAGAAGACGCTGCAACCCCTTCTGATGGGTTCTACGTAGACGTTGACATCAACGAGTAGGCTAAAGGCCCAGGTGGTGATCCTGAGCTTATGAAGGACCACGTAGTATAGTTAGGCTTTCCAAGCCTCTTTTATTTTACCAGTTGTCTGTACTCAGACAAGTTACTTCCGCTACTGGTTTGTATGACTGTATGACTTGAATGTTGGGTCGTGAGACCCGTTCCTTTGTGTATGTTATGTATGGCTCCCTGAGCCTTAAATAAAGTACTTGTGTCGTAGAGTCATGTTGTGATGCTTCGTTGTATTTGCACATATCGAGCATATTGTGTGTATGATTGAAATGCTTGGTATGTGTGGGATCTGACTATCTAGTTGTTTATCTTTAGTAGCCTCTCTTACCGGGAAATGTCTCCTAGTGTTACCACTGAGCCATGGTAGCTTGCTACTGCTCTGGAACACTTAGGCTGGCCGGCATGTGTCCTTCTTCGTTCCTGTGTCTGTCCCTTCGGGGAAATGTCACGCATTGAGTACCGGAGTCCTGTTAGCCCGCTACAGCCCGGTTTACCGGAGTCCTGCTAGCCCAGTGCTACAGCCCGGACCCACTTGCTGATGACCGACACGTTCGAAGCTGGGTCATGGATGCCTGTCCCTATAAGTCTGTGCCACTTTGGGTTTACGACTAGTCATGTCAGCCCGGGCTCCTTATCATATGGATGCTAGCGACACTATCATATACGTGAGCCAAAAGGCGCAAACGGTCCCGGGCAAAGGTAAGGCGACACCCGTGGGGATACCATGCGTGAGGCCGCAAAGTGATATGAGGTGTTACCGGCTAGATCAATGTGACATCGAGTCGGGGTCCTGACAGCGTTGGCATCAGAGCCGGACTGCCTGTAGGTTCTCCAAGCCAAACTGGTCGATGTTGAGTCTAGAAGTTCTTTAGTTATATGTAGGGGAATTGTTTGTGGGTTGGAACGTAAGGCTCTTTTTACTCCTTTATCTAATGACATCCTGATCTGAGTCAGTCTATTCTTCCACCGGGAGTTAAGGAATTAGGATCTATTCTCTCTATCAGGATCACGCGTTACTAATCAGTAGTACCTTATAGGTTTGATGGATACAAGCCTAGTTCAATCCTATTACCACATTATGTTGCTAGGATGGACTCAGAACTTGATATGATGATGTTGAGTGTGTATGAAATTCTTGTCAAATGTCTCAAAATCCTTCTTGAGCATTTACAGCTGTTATGCTGCCGAAATTTTGCTAGAAATTCTAATGCCTTTGCATTATGATTGTGCTTTCAGATGGCCACTCGCGACCTCAATCAAGTGGTTCGCCTGACTCGATGCCTAGATGTACCCGGCCATACTGCCATGTTGGTCAGGGTAATGACTGAGGCTGGATACCGCTGGTATCCTGAGTACACGGTCGAAGAGCAATTTCGGGACTTCAATCAAAGACAGTATCTCTGCACTGTCAGGATATTTCCATCTTATCCTGGATCCACCGAGCCCCTTCACTGCTCCTATGGACTCGGGGTTACTATTGAGATGGCTGTGCAGGACGCCGCCTACTCTATGATGAGCATCATGCGAGTCAGGTCTGGTCTATTTCGGGACTCTGATTTCCGGTATATGCCAGGATCACTTCCGGGAGCACAAGGGTATGTCCAGGCTATCTATGCTGACCCCACCCAGGAGGATTCACGGACTCGCACCACTGCTGAGATGCTCGAGGATAAGGACCGTGAAAATCGGGCCTTGAGGTTAGAGCTCTTCAATACCCGTGCTGACCACTGGGCCACATTGACTCGGTTTGCACCGGTGGTGCAAGCTGGATATTCGGATATGCGCGATCTCTATCCTGTGAGATCTGCTCTGCCAGACGTGATGGGTTGGCGTGATGTTGGAGGCATCACCCCACCTCGCGGTCCCCGCAGGCCACCGTCTGTTGGTCCAACACCTCATCCTAGCCCCTATGGTCCACAAGCTCCGCGAGATCGTCTGTTTCCGGATGATCATGTTGAGCTTCCAGGCTATGGAGGTGACTTCTACGAGGACTACTACGGATCGGTCTGAGTTAGTGGTAGTATCACTAGTTCGCACTAGCTGTGTCGTCTATCGTCCCGCGTGACTCGTGGGATATGACCTAGTTTGTACTCTTTCCGGAGGTGTAGAAAAATAATGTATAGGAGCTTGGGATGCCTCCGATGAGATGTAATCCTCTTTTCATCGTAATAGTACTTTGTTTGGTCTTGTACTAAACCCTGTATGGTGTGTATGACGATGGAATAAAGAAGCAGTTTCTGTATTTACCATGTCATACGGATGATCATCTTGCATTTCGAGTTATTCCTTACATTTTATATCCTATGTCGGAGTTTTATCATCCTGACTAAATCATTGTCTTGTTTACCTAGGATGGTCAACACGCGCACTAACCCTGCTCCTCAAGAGCAGGCCGAAGGCAGTGAAGTCAGGGATGCAAATCTGCCTCATCCTCCTTCCCTAGCCTAGGTTATGATGGAAGCTGAGAGAAACAAGCGGGAGACCAACCGTTTGTTGGAGCGTATTGAACAGAACACGGCACACCATCAGAGGACTAACGTGGTGTCACTCAGTGATTTTATCAAATTACATCCACCCACGTTCCACCACTCCGTCGAGCCTCTCGACGCTGATGACTGGCTTCGCAGTATCTCTCACAAACTGCGTTCCGCGCTGGTAGCGGAGGCTGACAAGGTCACCTTTGCTGCATATCATCTTGAAGGCCCCGCCAGTCTATGGTGGGAGAATTATGGAGCTATGCGCCCAGCGGGCCATGTCACTACTTGGGCTGAATTCAGCGAGGCTTTCCATGAACATCACATTCCGGAGGGTTTCATGGACCGTAACGTGAGGAATTTTGCAGTTTCACTCAGGGCTGACTTTCTGTGGATGCTTACAGCAGGGAGTTTGGTAACCTCGCACGATATGCAACTGAGGAAGTGTCTACTGATGCCAAGAAGCAAGCAAGGTTCCGTAAGGGACTTAGTCCTGAGCTTCGCCATGACCTCCGTCTGCATGAGTGCACATCTTTTCAGAAACTTGTCAACAAAGCCATCAGTGCTGAAACTGGTCAGACTGACTATGACGCAACACACAAGCATGGCCGTGACATGGGTTCCTCATCCGGTGCTGGTCCTCAGAAGCGCCGCGTGTGGGTACCCAACACCGCCCTGCCACCCAGGTTCACACCGAGGCCATCTTTCCAGGCGCCTCGCCCTGTTCAACAGTCTGCACCGGCCAAGCCCTATGGGGGTCCAACCAACAATGCTCCTCCACGTACCAGTTCCGTGACTTGTTTCAAGTGTGGGGAATCTGGCCACTATATGCGTGAGTGTCCCCAGACCAACCCCAACCAGTCTGCTAAAGCTGTTGGCCGTGGCAAGCCGACAGGGAAAGTGTTCCACGCCAAGCCGGCCACCGCCTCACGTGGCCATGTCAACTGTATCTCTGCCGAAGAAGCTCAAGAGGATCCCAACATTGTTCTCGGTACGCTTCTTGTTAATTGCCACCCGGCATCTTTTCTTTTCGATACAGGAGCCTCTCATTCTTTTATATCCGAAAATTATGCTCGTTTGCATAACGTCGCATTCGGTGATATGCCAACCTCTATGGTAATTCAAACTCCGGGATCCAAATGGCAAACTTCTAGAGTAAGCCATGGAAATGAAATCCAAGTCGACAGACTTGTTTTCCTTGCATCGTTGATAGCCCTTAAATCTTCAGATATTAATATCATTCTGGGTATGGACTGGATGTCAGCTCATCATGCCAAAATTGATTGCTTCTCTAGGACTGTTCAACTCACTCACCCTTCGGGCAAGATAGCCAAGCGACAATTATATTCTCTTAACGCCAGCCCTTTCCCAGACCTTGAGGACGTTTCGGTAGTCCGTGACTTCCCGGATGTCTTCCCAGAGGAATTGCCAGGTGTTCCACCTGACAGGGATGTTGAGTTCGTAATAAACCTCATTCCAGGAACCGTTCCGATTGCTAGAAGACCTTATAAGATGGCACCACTAGAACTAGCCGAGCTTAAGAAACAACTCGATGAGTCCTTGAAAAACGGTTTCATCCGCCCTAGTTCATCTCCGTGGGCTTGCCCCATCCTATTCGTCAAGAAGAAGGATGTTACGGACCGAATGGTTGTAGATTACCGACCCGTCAATTTGGTCACAATCAAGAACAAATATCCGCTTCCCAGGATCAACGACTTGTATGATCAGCTCGCTGGATCCTCAATCTTCTCCAAGATGGATTTGAGGTTGGGCTACCATCAAATCAAAATCAGAAACGGGGACATTCCTAAAACGGCCTTTGTTACTCGTTATGGCCAATACGAGTACACCGTCATGTCCTTCGGTTTAACCAACGCTCCAGCCACCTTTTCTCGGTTAATGAACTCAATCTTCATGGAGTATTTGGATAAATTCGTCGTGGTTTACCTCGATGATATACTCATCTACTCCAAGAACGAGGAGGAACATGCTGAACATCTAAGGCTAGTGTTGAAGAAACTTCAAGAGCATCGCCTTTATGCCAAATTTTCTAAATGTGAATTCTGGTTGTCAGAAGTGACCTATCTGGGTCATGTAATATCTGGTAAAGGTATTGCTATTAACCCTGAGCGAGTTCAAGCCGTCCTTAATTGGACTCCACCTGAATCGGTCAAGCAAGTTCGGAGTTTTCTGGGCTTAGCGAGCTATTGTCGTCGCTTTGTCGAGAACTTCTCCAAGGTTGCTAAACCTCTAACCGAACTCCTCAAGAAGGATAAAAAGTTCGAATGGACTCCACAATGTGAGCACAGTTTTCAGGAACTGAAAAGACGACTGACTTCTGCTCCCGTTCTGGTACCGCCAGACTTTTCCAAGGACTTTGTTATCTACTGCGACGCCTCGCGACAAGGACTAGGTTGCATTCTCATGCAAGATCGACACGTAATTGCCTACGCTTCACGGCAATTGCACCCACATGAGGAGAATTATCCTACTCATGATCTAGAGCTTGCAGCCGTAGTCTATGCACTTAAGACCTGGCGACATTACCTCCTCGGTAACCGTTGCGAAATATTCACTGATCACCAAAGTCTGAAGTACATTTTCACCCAACCGGATTTGAATCTCAGGCAAAGACGTTGGGTTGAGTTGATCACAGACTTCGACTTAGGAATAACTTACACCCCAGGGAAAGCCAACGTCATGGCTGATGCGCTAAGTCGTAAATCTTATTGTAACAACCTGATGTTACAAAAAAGTCAACCGCTTCTCCATGAGGAATTTCGGAAGCTTAACCTTCACATTGTTCCTCAAGGTTTTCTTTCCACCTTGGTAGCAAAACCTACTCTTACGGATCAAATCATCGCTGCCCAAAAGCGAGATAAGGGAATATCTAAAATCAAAGAGAACATTGCTAGCGGAGGTGCTAGTTGTTTCTCCACAAATGATCTTGGTGTTGTGTACTTTGAGAACCGTCTAGTGGTTCCCAAGAACCAGCATCTACGGTAGTTGATCCTTAAGGAGGCTCATGAATCTCCTCTCACCATTCATCCCGGTAGTACTAAGATGTATCAGGACCTACGCCAGAGGTTCTGGTGGACTAGGATGAAGAGAGAGATTGCTCAGTATATTGCAAATTGCGACGTCTGTCGTCGTGTAAAAGCAGAGCACCAACAGCCTGCTGGCACCCTTCAACCCTTAGCTATTCCTGAATGGAAATGGGATAAAATTGGTATGGATTTCATTACCGGTTTTCCCAGGACCAAGAGAGGGAATAATGTTATTTTCGTCGTTGTCGATCGTCTTTCCAAAGTAGCCCATTTCTTACCTGTTCGTGAGAGTATAACCGCTAGTCAGCTGGCAGACTTATACATCTCCCGAATAGTGTCTCTCCATGGTGTTCCTTTGGAAATTAACTCGGATCGAGGAAGTCTTTTCACCTCTCGATTTTGGGAAAGCTTCCAAAATGCTATGGGGACCCGTCTCTCCTTTAGCACCGCCTTCCACCCTCAGTCGAGTGGTCAAGTGGAACGCGTCAACCAGATTCTAGAAGACATGCTTCGAGCCTCTGTTATCTCATTCGGAATGGACTGGGAGAAGTGCCTTCCATTTGCCGAATTCGCTTACAACAACAGCTATCAATCTAGCTTGGGTAAAGCCCCTTTTGAAGTTCTCTATGGACGACGGTGTCGAACACCCCTTAACTGGTCAG
>NC_041384.1:175715654-175730811 GCF_002162155.2 Triticum dicoccoides
GAAAAGCACTTTAAAAGGCCATGTTTGAGTTTGAAATTTGAATCTTTGATTCAAATTGGTTCAGACCCTTCTGGTTTTAGTTGCATTAGCCCAACACACTCATATTGCCATGTTTCATGCATGCATCATATTGTTGCACATTGTTTGGTGATGGTTGTGTATCGGTGTCCTTTGCGACAGGTTCTGCCTCCGAGGAGTACCGTGATTACCCTAACGAAGAACCGTATCAGTGCATCGAACCATCAGGCAAGCAACCAACCATTTGATCATATCGATACAAACCCATGTTCTCGCTCCTGCTCTCTTTTACTGCATTTAGACAACGCGTTTCAAACTGCTGTGTGCTACGGTAGTTGAACCCATTTCCTCTGCATGACCTGTCATTGCCACAGTAACTAGATGAAACCCACTAGCATGTGTAGGAGTTGATTGAGCCATATGTATGTGTTGTTCCTACCTTGCTATGCCTGCTATGCCTAGAGTCGTGTCAGGTCTGGTTCATCTGGGTGATGGGCTAGAGTGAAATGATTATGTCGGTAATAAGAGTGGTGTGGTGAACACGATTTGGTAAAGGTATCGATGAGAGGCCATGTAGGAGTACATGGTGGGTTGTTTCATTGAAGCCGACCTTAAGCACTGAGATCTGTATGTGTGATTTAAGATACCGCTACTACCATGCATTGGGCCCTGAAATATGACCCCGCTCGACTTCTTATTCACCCTAGCTCTCTGTCTAGGAGTTGCAAGTAGTTTCTGGTGTTTGTAGCCTACTGGAGGCCGTGGACAGCGCTGACCGTAGGGGTGGGCTGTGATGCGGTAGGTACGTGGCACGGTGTACCGAATACCCGTTAGGTATCTCGGGAACCCTGTTCACATCGTTCGGGGCCGTATGGGAAACCTCGGCCGGACTCCCTGCGGATGGAACCTGGATAGGCGATAAACCTAGACTAGAGGCTTAAGTGTTTAGGTAGGTCGTGGTCTACACCCACGTCGGCTTTCGCTTGAAGTCTGCCGAGCACATGTCGTGTGCAGACGCTAAGTGGTGGAAACATGTATGAAGAAGTACACCCCTGCAGGGTTATCATGATCTATTCGAATAGCCGCGTCCGCGGTAACGGACTACTTGGTTGCCTATACAGTTCATAGACAAGTAAATGGAAACTACTAAAAGCCTCAGGATAAGTGTGAGTGCCGAGGATGGCTCTTCCGTAGGAAGATGGAGGCGGATCCTCGGTAGTGTATTGAAGTGGTGAGTAGTGGACTCGTGTACGCAAAACCATTTCAAGTTGAAGTATCATAGGATAGTCTAGCCAAGAGTCAAAGATGGCTTGCTGCAACAACTCCACCAACCCTTCTTGATAATATGCATGTATGTAGGATCTGATGTAAGTCTTGCTGAGTACCTTTGTACTCATGTTGCTATAATTTGCATTTTTACAGAAGACGCTGCAACCCCTTCTGATGGGTTCTACGTAGACGTTGACATCAACGAGTAGGCTAAAGGCCCAGGTGGTGATCCTGAGCTTATGAAGGACCACGTAGTATAGTTAGGCTTTCCAAGCCTCTTTTATTTTACCAGTTGTCTGTACTCAGACAAGTTACTTCCGCTGCTGGTTTGTATGACTGTATGACTTGAATGTTGGGTCGTGAGACCCGTTCCTTTGTGTATGTTATGTATGGCTCCCTGAGC
This sequence comes from Triticum dicoccoides, assembly GCF_002162155.2. Taxonomy (NCBI): domain Eukaryota; kingdom Viridiplantae; phylum Streptophyta; class Magnoliopsida; order Poales; family Poaceae; genus Triticum; species Triticum dicoccoides. The sequence goes on from NC_041384.1 coordinate 175,717,345, forward strand.
CTTAAATAAAGTACTTGTGTCGTAGAGTCATGTTGTGATGCTTCGTTGTATTTGCACATATCGAGCATATTGTGTGTATGATTGAAATGCTTGGTATGTGTGGGATCTGACTATCTAGTTGTTTATCTTTAGTAGCCTCTCTTACCGGGAAATGTCTCCTAGTGTTACCACTGAGCCATGGTAGCTTGCTACTGCTCTGGAACACTTAGGCTGGCCGGCATGTGTCCTTCTTCGTTCCTGTGTCTGTCCCTTCGGGGAAATGTCACGCATTGAGTACCGGAGTCCTGTTAGCCCGCTACAGCCCGGTTTACCGGAGTCTTGCTAGCCCAGTGCTACAGCCCGGACCCACTTGCTGATGACCGACACGTTCGAAGCTGGGTCATGGATGCCTGTCCCTGTAAGTCTGTGCCACTTTGGGTTTACGACTAGTCATGTCAGCCCGGGCTCCTTATCATATGGATGCTAGCGACACTATCATATACATGAGCCAAAAGGCGCAAACGGTCCCGGGCAAAGGTAAGGCGACACCCGTGGGGATACCGTGCGTGAGGCCGCAAAGTGATATGAGGTGTTACCGGCTAGATCAATGTGACATCGAGTCGGGGTCCTGACAAAGGAGCAGGCCCAATTTAGCAATGCGGCTGCCGAAAACGCATCGACCGAGTTAAAGGCCGAACAAGTAGCTCGGCACCAAGATAAGGAGAAAATATCCTCGTTGGCGCTCGAACTGAAGAATGATTCTTGCCGCTGTGAATTCCTAGAGGAGGAGAATAAAGCTAAAGGGGCTGAGCTTGACAAGGCCTTGCGAGAGGCGAAAGAAGCGCGGTCCGAATCTAGAGCGGCCCGTGAGGCGATCCAGCAAGCTGGGGAGATCGCGGCTGGTAAGCCCTTTTTATTACATGCTAAGTTCGGCAATCCGAATTATGCTCAGCTTAACCAAGTATGGAGTTCTCCAGACGTGTTTTTGGACCTGCCGAAGAGTTCATCCGATGCGGCGCAGTTTTATCAGGCGCAAGAGGGATATGCGATGGAGAAGCTTTTATGGTCATAATTCGGCATATCAAAACACCCTCTGCTGCTGAATGACTGGATGTCCCAATGGGTCGAGCTTCACAAAAGTCCGACGCTGCCATGAAGAACGTCGTACTTCAGCTGTGGCCGACTGTTCCGAATAGCTATTTCGGCTTGGTGCGGCGGCTTGCTAATGCGGTGCCCCGCATAGATGCCGTGAAGCGGTCGGCATGCATTGAAGGTGCACGGATGGCCTTTGCCCGAGTCAAGACATACTGGGGGAAGATGAAGGCCATCGATGTTGCAGCGCAAGGTCCACCTAAGGGCAAGGACCATCACGCACCAGAGCATTACTTTGAGGACGTCTTAGAGGCTGCCTGCTTGATAGGGGTCAATGTTCGAAAGACATAATATTCGAGTGAACTCTTTACGGATTGTAGAAGACAATTGTTATAGTCAGTCTATATTTTGATTTTGCCTAAAGGCTTTTGTTCCTCCTATGCGGCCGTTTGTATATGATCTGAAAGTTTTCCAGTCGTCGGCTTCAGCCCCCTCGTAGGAAGTACGGGGGTGTTCGAAAAAGCATCTGATCACTCTTGACCCAACGTCTTGGTCCGTGAAGGAGGTGTTAATGCGGCTAACCAGGCAACCAGAGTATAGGGCGTTAACACTTTCACTTAGCCATAGGAGTTTTATGGTGGGTCTGCGACATAGCCCCTGGTATGTATGCGGCTTATTCATGTGATGCGTTTACATATTTGATCGGAAATAGGTCCTTCGTGTGACACGGAGGGAATCACGAAAGATTCCCATAAGGCATAGAGTGGTTGACCAGCTCTCGCCGAATCATGACAGTCAGTTTTCGCTTTCTCTACTAAGGTGCTTAACCAGGTGAACCGGAAGCACAATCGCGGTAGTTCTCCCTTTACTACCCTAGCCGATAGAGCGGAACGTAGGATAGCAAGCGCAGGAGCCGGGAAACCCAACTATTGACCCAAGACATGATTCAGAGCTAATGCATATAAGGCCAAACTCGCGATGCCGAAGTACGCTATAGAGCTATTCGGACTTGTCGGCAACTCCTTTGTTCCCATACCGAGCCCCTGGCAAGTTATGCCGAGGTGTACATTTGAGACAACCGTGGGGGTAAAACTCGTTCCTTTTAGAAAAGAATGGATTATTTTTACTGGGATCTGAATGGTGTGCCAATTGTGTATATAGATAACAAAGGCGCAACCCTGGCTATTTGATATGCCAGGGGTCGAAGGCGGAGGAAAAAGGCACTATACAGGCTCGAAATACAGAGTGCGGTCTACAAAAAGTTATTTTGGACCTCTTGTCGCACGTCTGTGCCGCCTGTCCTCGGTGAAGGGACTCCTTGATGGAAATAGCCCTTAGATGAGTGTACGAACCCGAACTCCGGTAGACTCCGAGGACAGCCATTGAGCCACCTGTGGAGGGAAACAAGAAAAAAAGAAGAAAAAATAGTTAAAGAAGGGAAAGTTATGGGAGTACTTTCAGGTCCGTCTGTGTTGTGCTCCCTCCGGTGCCCAGGGTATTTCAAGTGCGTAGTTGTGTATGCACGATACAGATTTTCCAGGTATATGCGGCGGACGGCGGAAGCCGAACTGCTAATCCTGTATGGGATTTGAACGGTCATGTTGAATGGAGACCGGTGGCTTAATGGCCGACGTGGTATGCGGTGTAATGCCCCCACTGTGTAGTTCGGCTGAGATAGTCGTAGTGTGATCCTCTGCACAGAGAGAGCGCTCCAAGTGTTCCCCTATAGGGGATGGTGCCATGTGTACCATGTTCACTGTCTTTACTCCGGGGGGAAACTGCTTCTGATCCCCGGTGTTTTGTTGGCGAGTTTCATCGTCGTCGCCGTCGCCATGCGGCTTCTTCCCCTTGTATTCGGTGTTTAGCTTGCCGACCTGTTTGAAGGCCCAAGAACTTCTGTTAGTGTGGTTAGCTGGTTTATTGGGGTGGCCATGAATCTGGCAGGGCCTATCCAATATCTTATCCAAATTGGATAGTCCGTCTCTGTTTGCCTTGAATGGCTTCTTCTATTGACCGGGTTTGGGGCCGCTGAATCTGGCGTTGACCGATGTGCCGTGTGCTCCCTCATTACTATTGTCACGTTTCTGGTTATTGCGTGGTGGTTTCCCGTTGCCGTCTCGAACTTCGGAAGTGCCCGGGTCGCTGGCACTGTTGCTTCTACGAGCGAGCCAGCTGTCTTCTCCCACGCAAAAGCGGGTCATCAGAGCGGTAAGGGCTGACATGGATTTTGGTTTTTCCTGACCGAGGTGGCGGGCGAGCCACTTGTCCCAGACACTATGTTTAAAGGCCGCTAGGGCTTCCGCGTCTGGACAGTCTATGATTTGGTTCTTTTTAACTAAGAACCTAGTCCAGAGCTTTCTGGCTGACTCTCTGGGCTGTTGGATGATGTGACTTAAGTCATCGGCGTCTGGTGGCCGGACATATGTACCTTGGAAGTTGTCGTGGAAAGCATCTTCCAGATCCTCCCAGCCGCCGATAGAGTTTTCAGGCAGACTGTTTAACCAGTACCTTGCTGGTCCTCTGAGTTTTGGTGGGAGGTATTTGATGGCATGAAGGTCGTCTCCGCGATCCATGTGACTATGGAGAATAAAATCCTCGATCCATACCGCGGGATCGGTTGTTCCATCATATGATTCGATATTCACGGGTCTAAACCCCTCTAGGAATTCGTGCTTCATTACTTTGTCAGTGAAGCAGAGTGGGTGTGCGGCGCCTCTATATTGGGCCATGTCGAGACGTAGCTCAGATGGAGTCCGTCTGCAGTTTTTGGCCTGGGCATAACTAGACTTGTTCTGTCCGAATAGGTAGCCGACGTCGCGTGTCGTGGCATGTCCTCGCGATCCGTAGATTGACCTGTTTTGTCATGCTCTAGCGTCCACGTTCTGCCAAGGGTTGTATGTATGACCCCGAGATGTTTTGTCTCTGTTTTTCTTTGGGGTGAGGCGGCTGTTGTTTGGCTTGAGCTGCCGCTTTATCCCGAATGCATGGTGGTCGGTTAGCCGCATTGTCCCGACTGCGTGGTACATGCTCTGGTGCTTCCTTATCAAACGGAGGTAGCAATCTGCGTAGCGGGTAACCCTTGGTTGTGTGCCTGGGGCCGTATTCTTCGGCCACTAGGATATCTGTCCATCTATCGTTGAGCTGGTCTTGGTGAGCTTGAAGCTGTTGCTGTTTCTTTTTCAGGCACCTTGCAGTGGCTAATAGCCGACGTTTAAAGCGCTCCTGCTCAAGAGGTTCCTCAGGCATGATGAAATCGTCGTTGCCGAGGCTCTCCTCGTCCTCGGAGAGCGTAACATAATTACTGTCCTCCGAGTCTTCGTGTATGGCCTGTTCATGCGGGCTATCGTGCCCATCTTCCAGTTCATCCTGTTCGGATGTTGCCCCAACAGGGGCTTCGTTGTCTTTGGCATCGTCCGGCGTGTTGTTTTCTCTCGTGCCGGTATTACTGTCTTTTGCACGACGTGACTTAGAGCGGCACCGCTGGCGACGGTGTCTGGGCTGTGTCTCTGGAGGCTTATCCTCAATTGGATCTTCTTTGACATCATCGTTAGTTTCTTTAGGTGTATCCACCGTGTATACGTCGTATGAAGAAGTGACCGTCCCACATCCAGTGAGTGGCGACTTTCGGCCCTGCTCTTCTTCGGCATCGTCATCTAAACCGTCGAAGTCTTCGGATCCATAATCGAGCATGTCGGTTAAGTCCTCGACAGTGGCTATGGAGTGGGTGGCGGGTGGGGAGCAAAATTCTCCATCGTCAGCCCCTAGTTCGAACCGGATATAGTTCGGTTGTGAGTCCTCCGCCAAGGACAGGTTCTTTAATGATTTTAGCATGTCGCCCAAAGGCGAGTGCTGGAAGATGTCTGCGGCGCTGAATTCAAAGATTGATAAACGATCAAGTTCAGCGTCCGCGGGCTCACATGGTTCGAAACTTACGGCCAAAAACGAGTTCGGAGTTCCGATGGCACGGGTATCGTGTGAGATCAAGTCTATGGGCGGCTCCAACGTCGTGGAATCTGTGGCCTCCTTGGTGGGGTCGATCCTCCCGTCCTTGGATGGTGCAGTCTGCTCTGGATCTAAGGATAGAACGGTTATGGGAGCTGTCTCCTGGATGCAGTCTGATGACAGATTTAGGTCATGTCCCTCGGGGTGACCCGGAGTGGTAGTCGCGGTTTCAAATCCAGCGAAGATCAAGTCTCCATGGATGTCCGCAATGTAGTTCAAGCTCCCAAATCTGACCTGATGGCCAGGGGTGTAGCTTTCGATCTGCTCTAGATGGCCAAGCGAGTTGGCCCGCAGAGCGAAGCCGCCGAACATGAAGATCTATCTGGGGAGGAAAACTCCCCCTTTGGCAGCATCGTCGTAGATGGTTGAAGGAGCCATCAAACCTCTTGATGACGACACAGTGGAACAATCAATGAAAGCACCAATGTCGGTGTCAAAACCGGCGGATCTCGGGTAGGGGGTCCCGAACTATGCGTCTAAGGTCGATGGCAACAGGTGACAGGGGACACAATGTTTTACCCAGGTTCGGGCCCTCTCTATGGAGCTAATACCCTACGTCCTACTTGATTGATCTTGATGAATATGAGTATTACAAGAGTTGATCTACCATGAGATCATAATGGCTAAACCCTAGAGGTCTAGCTTGTATGGCTATGATAATGTGTATGTCCTTCGAACTAAGTCCTCCAGTTTATATAGACACCGGGAGGATCGAGGGTTACACAAGGTCGGTTACAGAGAAAGGAATCTACATATTGGTCGCCAAGCTTGCCTTCCACGCCAAGGAGAGTCCCATCCGGACACGGGTGCAGTCTTCAGTCTTCGTATCTTCGCAGCCCATCAGTCCGGCCCATGGCTAACAGGCCGGGTGCCCGAGGACCCCTTAGTCCAGGACTCCCTCACCCCCTCTGGTACTTCTTTCGCCCAATATTTTGTATATATTCTGAAAATAATTCCCGTGGAGTTTCAGGACTTTTGGAGATGTGCAGAATAGGTCTCTAATATTTGCTCCTTTTCCAGCCTAGAATTCCAGCTGCTGGCATCCCCCCTCTTCATGTAAACCTTGTAAATAAGAGAGAAAAGACATAATTATTGTGACACAATGTGCAATAACAGCCCATAATGCAATAAATGTCGATATAAAAGCATGATGCAAAATGGACGTATCAGACACATGTAGAGCATATTTATAATCACCCAGTTATGTTGTGACGTTTGATAGCACACAAGGTGTTCCTCTAGTATTTGGGAGTTGCATAATCTCATAGTCATAGGAACATGTATAATTCATGAAGAAAGCAATAGCAATAAACTAAATGATCATAGTGCTAAGCTTACGAATGGGTCTAGTCAATCACATCATTCTCTAATGATGTGATCGTGTTCATGAAATGACAACACATGTCCATGGTTAGGAAACTTAACCATCTTTGATTAACGAGCTAGTCAAGTAGAGGCATACTAGGGACACTTGGTTTATCTATGTATTCACACATGTTCTAAGTTTCCGGTTAATACAATTCTAGCATGAATAATAAACAGTTATCATGATATAAGGAAATATAAATAACAACTTTATTATTGCCTCTAGGGCATATTTCCTTCAGTCTCCCACTTGCACTAGAGTTAATAATCTAGATTACATAGTAATGATTCAAACACCCATGGATTCTTGGTGTTGATCATGTTTTGCTCGGGAGACAGGCTTAGTCAACAGGTCTGCAACATTCAGATCTGTATGTATCTTGCAAATCTCTATGTCTCACTCCTTGACTTGATCGCGGATGGAATTGAAGCGTCACTTGATGTGCTTGGTTCTCTTGTGAAATCTGGATTCCTTTGCCAAGGCAATTGTACCAGTATTGTCACAAAATATTTTCATTGGACCCGATGCACTAGGTATTACACCTAGATTGGATATGAACTCCTTCATTTGCTGCTTCCGAAGCAGCTATGTATTCCACTTCACACGTAGATCCTGCCACGACGCTCTGCTTAGAACTGCACCAACTGACAGCTGCACCATTCAATAAAAATACATATCCGGTTTGTGACTAAGAATCATCTGGATCACTGTCAAAGCTTGGATCAACGTAACCATTTACGACGAGCTCTTTGTCACCTCCATAAACAAGAAACATATCCTTAGTCATTTTCAGGTATTTCAGGATGTTCTTGACCGTTATCCAGTGATCCACTCCTGGATTACTTTGGTACCTCCCTGCTAAACTAATAGCAAGGCACACATCAGGTCTGGTACACAGCATTGCATACATGATAGAACCTATGGCTGAGGCATAGGGAATGACTTCCATTTTCTCTCTATCTTCTGAAGTGATCGGGCATTGAGTCTGACTCACACCTGGTAACACAGGCAAGAACCATTTCTTTGCTTGATTCATTTTGAATTTTTTCAAAACTTTATCAAGGTATGTTCTTTGTGAAAGTCCAATTAAGCATCTTGATCTATCTCTATAGATCTTGATGCCCAATATATAAGCAGCTTCACCGAGGTCTTTCGTTGAAAAATTCTTATTCAAGTATCCTTTTATGCTATTAAGAAATTCAGTATCATTTCCGATCAACAATATGCCATCCACATATAATATCAGGAATGCTACAGAGCTCCCACTCACTTTCTTGTAAATGCAGGCTTCTCCAAAAGTCTGTATAAAACCATATGCTTTGATCACACTATCAAAGCGTATATTCCAACTCCGAGATGCTTGCACCAATCCATAAATGGATCGCTGGAGCTTGCACACTTTGTTAGCACCTTTTGGATCGACAAAACCTTCTGGTTGCACCATATACAACTCTTCTTTAAGATATCCATTAAGGAATGCAGTTTGGACATCCATTTGCCAAATTTCATAATCATAAAATGCGGCAATTGCTAACATGATTCGGACGGACTTAAGAATCGCTACGGGTGAGAAGGTCTCATCGTAGTCAACTCCTTGAACTTGTCGAAAACCTTTCACAACAAGTCGAGCTTTGTAGATAGTAACATTACCGTCAGCGCCAGTCTTCTTCTTGAAGATCCATTTATTCTCTATGGCTTGCCGATCATCGAGCAAGTCAACCAAAGTCCATACTTTGTTATCATACATGGATCCCATCTCAGATTTCATGGCCTCAAGCCATTTTGCGGAATCTAGGCTCGTCATTGCTTCCTCATAGTTCGTAGGTTCATCATGGTCAAGTAACATGACCTCCAGAATATGATTATCGTACCACTCTAGTGCGGATCTTACTCTGGTTGATTAGAAGTTTCAAGATCATCATCATTAGCTTCCTCACTAATTGGTGTAGGAATCATTGAAATTGATTTCCGTGATGAACTACTTTCCAACAAGGGAGAAGGTACAGTTACCTCATCAAGTTCTACTTTCCACCCACTGACTTCTTTCAAGAAATACTCCTTCTCTAGAAAGGATCCATTCTTAGCAACAAATATCTTGCCTTCGGATCTGTGATAGAAGGTATACCCAACAGTCTCCTTTGGGTATCCTATGAAGACACATTTCTCCAATTTGGGTTTGAGCTTATCAGGTTGAAGCTTTTTCACATAAGCATCGCAGCCCCAAACTTTAAGAAACGACAACTTGGGTTTCTGCTACCTCTTGAGCACTGCATTGGTTTTCCCTTGAAGAGGAAAGGGTGATGCAGTAAAGTAGCGTAAGTATTTCCCTCAGTTTCTGAGAACCAATTTATCAATCCAGTAGGAGATTACACCCTACCCAACTAGGAAAAGGGCTATAGATGATATGGCCACTAATGGCGCACCAGACATGTGGTGCGCCACTACTATATAGTAATGGCGCACCATGAGTTGGTGCGCCATTAGTGTGGTAGACACTAATGGCGCACCAGACCCAGGGTGCGCCATTAGTAACAAATTATTTTTATTTTTCCAAAAATACTAATGGCGCACCAGGGAAGAGTGCGCCATTACTAGTTTAACTAGTAATGGCGCACCTCCAACACAGTGCGCCACTAAATTTTTTTATGCAAAACTACTAATGGGGCACCTCAAGCTGGTGCGCCATTAGTAACCAGGGTTACTAATGGCGCATTTGTGGGTAGTGCACCATTAGTAACCTGGGACCAGCTAGATATTTTGGACATCCACACCTACGCACTCACTTTCCCCACTTCATTCTCTCCACCTCCTCCTCCAAGCTTGTGTCAGCTGCCTCCTCCTCCTCACCTCATTTGCACCATAGATTCATCAAAACTAAGTGCTTAAATTACCTTTTTTTTGATAGGTAAGTAAGGGGAAAGCTATCTTTATGTTGTAGATCTAGTTTTTTTTCTCCCTCGCTCCAACAACGTGCACATGCACTTTTTATGGCCGTGTTAGATCTATGTATGTTTGTGGTGTTGCATATGTTTGTGGTGTTGCATATATGTTTGTGTTTGCAGGTACCGGTATTTGAAATGCGATAGTTGCCAATATTTTGCTGGAATGTTGACTCATTTCCGTTTCGGCGAGAATTTTGGCACTATGTATTCTTTTTGGTCCTATTTTTAGGGAAAGTCGTGCCAAATTTTTTCTTGGTTCTAAAATATCATTTTGCTCTACCCCGCATGCGACCATGGTCCGCACGATGACCGAAGGCATCGTGAATAGGTTTTTGAGCTCCGTGAAGGCCGAGATGCTTCAAAAGAACGAGACAGAGATAAGATGTCTGTGTCGAAGATGCAAGCTAAAGAGCCTTATTGCGGACCCGGATTCCGGGCAGGTGCAGGACCACCTGCTCTTGTATGGTTTCATGGATGGCTATCGGTGGCAAGGTGATGAAGATGACTATGAAGTCATCCATGGGGGCCGGGCAAGAAATGAGGAAGGGCAGCAAGACAACCACCACTGCGGCGAGGGCGGGCGAGAAGACGAAGAATCTCTAGGACATGATCACGACGATGATGCTGTACACAGTCATCATGTAGAAGATGCCGGACATGATGATGAGGAAGATCAAGACGAAGGGCATGATCATGAAGATGAAGATGCCAGAGCAGACGACGATGGAGGCTGGGTGCAGGACCCTCATATTCAAGAGCTGCTTCTCAAGCAGACGGATAACGCAAGAGCTGCCGCCCGAGAGAAAGGCAAGCTAGATCAACTGGAGATAGACGCGGTTACTCCATTGTATGAAGGATGCAGGCCCGAGGATACCCGCCTGAAAGTAACGCTCATGGCTCTGGAGATGAAGGTAAAACACAAAATGACCGACGCATGCTTCGACGAGAACATGTCATTCTGGCACGAACATCTTCCCAAGGGGAACAAGTGCCCGACCAGTTTCAAGGAGGCGAAGAAAATCGTGTGTCCTCTTGACTTACCGCACGTGAAATACCATGTGTGCATGAACAATTGCATCGTTTATCGGCACGATCACGTGGAGTGTACCATATGTCCGGTGTGCGACGTCACACGATACAAGAAGAGGAAGAAAGCTCCTCGAAAAGTGGTGTGGTACTTTCCGATCATTCCTCGACTGCAACGGTATTTCGCGGACCCTAAGGTAGAAAAGCTCCTGTGTTGGCACGCGGATAGGGAGGAGAAGAAGCGAGAAGATGACGGAAATGATCCAGAGATAAATAAAAAGACAAGATGCTGAGTCACCCTAAGGATGCGAGCCAGTGGGAAGCGTTGAATTTCGAAGACCCAGAATTTGGGAACGATCCAAGGAACATCATGCTGGGCATGAGCACTGATGGAGTCAATCCGTTTGGCAGCCAGAGAAGCAAACATTGCACCTGGCCTGTGTTTGTGCGGATGTACAACCTTCCCCCCTGGTTGTGCATGAAGAGTAAGTACATTCGCATGAGTATGCTAATTGAAGGGCCGAAACAACCAGGGAACAACATCAATCTGTATCTGGGGCTGCTGAAAGAGGAGCTAGACACGCTGTGGAAAACGCCAGCCAATACATGGGACGCCGCAGAGAAAGAATATTTCCCTATGAGAGTCGCACTGCTCACAACGGTGCACAGCTATCTCGGTTACGGATATCTCGTGGGGCAGGTGGTCCACGGATTTTCTGGATGCGGCATGTGCATAGATGACACAACGTATCGCCAGCTAGATAGTGATCCCGGGTCTTCGAAAATCGTGTTCATGGGACATCGAAGGTGGCTTCGCAATGATGACCGTGGAGAAAATGCAAGGATCTGTTCGATGGTGAAACCGAACCCCGAAGACGCCCACGTACGAGGAGCGGCGAGGAAATAGACGAGCTGTTGAAAAATTGGAAAGATTGCCCACTGCCGGGAAAGAAGCAAAAGGCACCAGAGCCGGGAAAGAAGCGAAAGGCGCCCGAGCCGCTGCTGAAGGTATGTCATGCATATCACGAAGAACGTGTGCGAGAGTCTGCTTGGTACCCTGCTCAACATGCCAGAGAGGACCAAAGATGGGCCGAAAGCAAGGGTAGACTTGAAATCAATGGGCATCAGGGAGGAGCTTCACGCTAATGATGATGATGACGAGGCGAAGTAGGACACAGAAAGTCATCGCAAAGGCAAAAAGGCCAATAAGACCGGAAATGACTACCCTCCCGCATGCTTCACTCTAATTCAGGAGGAGATTTAGCAGTTTTTCACATGCCTCTTAGGAGTAAAACTTCCTTACGGTTACGCGGGGAAGATAAGCAGATACCTAGACCCAGCAAAGCAGATGTTCAGCGGGATGAAGTTTCACGACGGTCACGTGCTAATGACGCAGATACTTCCAGTTGCAATTCGTGGGATCATGGACGTGCACGTCCGTGCAACTTTTTCGATGTCATCTCTCGGAAGTCAGTTGGCATGAGGCAACTCAGAAGGCTACAGGAAGAGATCGTGGTGATACTATGCGAGCTTGAGATGTACTTCCCGCCTGCATTCTTCGACGTTATGGTGCATCTGCTGGTCCATATCATGGAGGATATCATCCAACTCGGGCCGACGTTCCTGCACAACATGATGCCATTCGAAAGGATGAATGGTTTCATCAAAGGATACGTTCGCAACATGTCACGTCTAGAGGGAAGCATAGCCAGGGGCTTTCTGACTGGAGAGTGCATCTCCTACTACACGAATTATCTAGGCATCGAGAACCCCGTTGGTCTGCCTGTCAACAGGCACCTCGGCAGGCTCGCTGGATGGGGTCACCGTGAGGGTCACCGCGAAATGCATGTCGACTTTGAGGGTCGACTCGCCGACTTTGAAAGAGAAAACATAGTCGCGCTACAACACATAGACGTGGTCGATCCTTGGGTGGTAGAGCACAAACCTTTATTGAGAAGACGTACAATGACCGAGGCCAACAGAGGACGGATGAAGATATAATCAAAGAGCACAACTCATGTTTCATGCGTTGGTTCAAGGAGAAGCTTCTGTCGTACACTTTACATGAGGATTCTTCCGCGGAAGAACAACTCATATTCGCCTCGTCACAGGGCGCCGAGCACAACCTGATGACCTATGAGGCATACAATATCAACAGCTACACATTCTACACCGAGGACAAGGACATGAAGAGCGATGGTTATCAGAACTCCGGGGTAACAATGGAATCCTACACCGGTAACGACAAGGACAGATACTACGGAAGGATCGAGGAGATCTGGGAGCTGAGCTACGCTGGAGAGAAGGTCCCGATGTTCCGTGTCAGATGGGCCAAGAGCGTCCTAAAAGAAGACCAGTATTTCACCAACATGGTTATACCCGAAGCCAAATCCAAGACCGCAGGCGCAAACGTCACCGCAAAAAATGAGCCATGGGTACTGGCTTCCCAAGTGGACCAATGCTTCTTCATTACCGACCCGTCAAAGCCCAGTCGTGTTGTCGTTAGGAGAGGCAAAAGGAACATCATCGGAATGGATGGAGTCGCCAATGAGCAAGACTTCGACAAGTACGGTGACCCGAAGATGGAACATGATGACGACGATGAAGTAACAACATACACCACAAGAAGAAGGAGGACCACCATACCTAAAGGACGTCCGTTCCACAGAAGAACTCCATTTGCGAAAAAGAAGGGCAAGAAGATTGTGAACAGATAGCTAGCTAAGATCGATTGTATTTAAATCGTAGTCTTCATTTCTCGATTGTATTTCATGGGCACGTTTTGATATCATGAATATTTTTAAATTTCATGGGCACATTTTGAATTCATGAATATTTTTCAAATTTGATGACATTTTTTCATATTCAATATGAAAAATATTGAATATTCATGAGGACACTCGATCTCGAACCCCCTCCATCTCGATCGCTATCCCCCTCGCCAGATCTCCCTCGCCGCCGAGCACCCCCCGCACCCTCCCCCGCTCCACCGCCGCCGACGACCCCCCGCACCCTCCCCCGCTCCACCGCCGCTGACGACCCACTGCACCCTCCCCCGCT
>NC_041384.1:175731012-175753022 GCF_002162155.2 Triticum dicoccoides
CCGACCCCCCGCATCGTCCCTCGGCCCGCTCCACCGCTGCCGCCGACACCCCGCACCCTCCCCTGCTTTTTGATGATATTTTTAACTAACAAATTTGATGATATTTTGAAATAACAAATTTGATGATATTTTCAATTAAAAATAAAAACACAAATTTGATGATATTTTCAAAAAACAAATTTGATGATATTTGATGATATCTTCTGTTCTAGTCCTCATGAAAATAAAAAATTTGATAAAAAACAAATTATTAGATACAACAAGAAATAATGAAAAAAAGAAGTTACTAATGGTGCACCAGAGGAGGGTGCACCATTACTATCAGAAAAAAAGTTACTAATGGCACACCACAGGGTGGTGCACCATTGCTATGAGTGTTTTTATGGTGCACCCCTAGATGGTGCGCCATTACTAATATTCCCCCCTCTAGCTGGATATACCCCTTCGCCGGATCCCCCCTTCCCTCTCCCTTGCCAGATCCCCTTTCCCTCCCTCGCCACACCTGCTCCGACGACCCCCGCGCCCGCTCCACACCCGCTCCAGCTCCCCCGCGTCGCCGCCCCCGCGCCCCCCGGCTCCCCCCCGCCGGCCTCCCCACGACCAACCGAGGCGCCCAGGAGGACCACCGCCGTCTTCCTCTTCGACTACGATGACCCGGACGAGCTCGGACGCCCTCGAGCCATCCCTTCGATGCCGCCACCGCCGCCGGCCCCGACCCCTCTGGCGACCGGCCGTGCCCGCCCAGGTACCTCTCATCCTTCCTCCTTCCTCCCAAATATGTCCAGTCTCAGTGAGCTCTATCCACAAAACCTAACTTCAATTTTGTATAGCACAAAAAGGTGCTACCATCCACAAAACCTAACGATGCAGTTAGCTAGTTGTGAGCAATCTTTTGGTTTTCTAGTGTTCTAGTGTTCTAGCTTGAAAGAAAATACCCTGTATTTTAGTGCATTATATATAGTACACAAAAGTAGGCAAAGTTTCTATGAAAATATAGATGCAAGGAGAAATAAGCAGCCAAAACAGAATTAGCAAAAGTGATAGTGGTACTGAATTTAAGTGTGTAATGGTGGACCCTGAAGCTGATGTTTTAGCAATGGTGGATTTGGTGTGTGGTGCAGTGGCAGCCACTCCTCCTTCCCCCTTCTGCTGCCATCCCAATAATGTTGGTCTTATTCTTATCTTCACCCTGTTTTTAACACACTATATTACTGCTTTCCACTAATCTTTTTATCACTAGAATCTTAGCACTATATTATCACGGTGTTTTCATCTTCTTCCAAAACCACACTATGGTACTGAAAATTAAGCTAGACAGGCTCCATGTCCAGGTTCAGACTAGTGGAATTTCTTTTCATTTTTTTAAGATAAGACGAGTGAAAAACAAGTATAAGACCAACATCTAGAGACGCTAGCATGGATATACATGTTGCTGATTATCATAAGTACTCTATATTTTAAACATCAACCATAACCAACAGCTACAAGTTTATTTGCTTACACTATAATTCATATTCAGAAAAGTGCTCTATATTTGAGTGGAAGAACAAATTTTAAACTGAATTTTGAGGTGTAACCAAACTAAACTGATGATAACTCTTGTTGCCTAGAAACAGAGGTAGTTTACATATTGCATTGCCTTCTGTTTTACTGCATTTATCAGGGCATTGCTGGTTTTTGTTTATGTTCAGAGTTTAAGCATGTGTAGTGTAGTGTAGTGTAGTGAGCTTGTTCTAGTGTAGTGAGGTCTGAACCATTGCACGATGTAGTGTAGTGTAGTGAGATCTGAACCATGTTCAGTGTTGAGTACTTCAAGTTTACTGAACCTATTCATTTTTGTGGACTTAGTGAACATGATAAGACAAGCCAGATGCTCTATTTTTAATTAACAGTAATCCATGATCAGCAACAGTTTCTTTCACTAATTTTCAGTTAACAACAATCCATGATTTTTTTTCAGCTAAAACTATTGATGATTTTTTGTTGGGTGACCTATTAGATCTGGAATGGAAGCTCACATAAGTTGAGCTGATTTTTGTCCATATGAAAGCAGAGGACCATATGGTCTGTGGCCTTTTCATCCATATGAAAGTAGAGGCACATTGTGGTGCTAGTTTGCTGGGTTTTGTCTCCGACCATCGTGTCGTGATGATTTTACAAGTACCGCGAGAGGCCCTTGAGTTTGTCGGAATGTCGATTAACTTCCGTTCTGGCAAATTCGGGTACTCCATATGTCCTATTTTCAGCAAAGGTCATGCTGAAATTTTTTGTGAATTTTAGCATGACTTTGTTAAAAATTGGACATATGAGGTACTTGCTACTAATGCATGGGCCGGGGTATCTTAGTACTTAATTAAGTAGGATCAACTGCCTCTTGTGTTATGCATGGGCCTCAGTGTCGACAAACCCTAAATTATAAAACCTTGGCTTTTAGGCTGCCTCGGTGTCGATAAAAACCTAAATGATGAAAGCTTACGCTTTTAGGGTGCCTCGGCGTCGACAAACCCTAAATGATAAAAGCTGAGCTTTTAGGATGCCTCGGTGTCGACAAAACCTAAATGATGAGACCATGATCTTGTTCCTTGACAATAACAAACTTTTTGACCAAACTTTTTTCCTATTTAGAGCGAAACATGGCCCACAACGATGAGGCCGGCGGTTCGGGCGGCAAGCAATTCTGGGAGCTGTCCCAGGAGATGGAGGAAGAACCTCACTGCTATGAGGACGCCGCGGAAGACACCGATCCTGACGACACAACCCCTAGTGGCATCGGGGATGACACCACTGATGGTGCCGCCGAGGATGCCACCACTGATGATGGCAGCACACGCACAGATGGCAGCCAACCGAAGAGGCAACGGAAGGACCGGCGCCCGAACGTGCTCCGCACCGTCAAGGAGGAATTTACTGAAGTCCGACGGGCATCCAATGTCGCCCAAAGAAATAGTCAAGGGGTAGTCACTTCAGCTCGGGTGCATTCTCCGGAGCACCATCTCGATCAACACCGAGAACCTAAGGCATAAGGACCGAGGGAATTTGCGCACCCTCCTATTCACGAAGCTGCATGAACGATACAAGTTCCCCGCTGAATTTGAAAACACACGCCTCTCGGGGAATAAAGTGAACAGTGCCGCCCTCACGAGGATGAGCACGACCCTGTCTACTTGGAGAAGCGCGGTGAAGACAATGATTGAGAAAGGTGATAGTTATGAGAAGATCAAGGCGCAAAATCCTTCGATCAGCGAAGATGACTACAAGGAGTTCAAGATCAAGTGCGAGAGCAGTGCAATCTCCGAATCAAGTCAGTGGGGGAAAGAAATGCGGGAGTTGAACTTAGGGGAACACAAACTCGGTCCTGGCGGTTACAGAGTGGCGGAGCCTATATGGGACAAGGAGGATGCGGAGCATGCCAAGCAAGGCCTACCGCCCCGCTTCGAGAAATACCGTGACAAGAAAACCAGGAACTATGTCGGGGCCCAGTACAAGAAGTACCCGGTAACAAAGGAGCTTACGACGGATCCGAATAACAGGGCGCTTGAGCTTGTTCTGGTAAGGAATACACCCCCGCGTAATTAGCTCCATATGGTTTCATTCTAATTAATGAAGCCAAATTTCTAAATGTTTCACATTCCTTCCGCAGGAGACTGAAAGCAGTAGCGCGGGGTCGTCTCAGAGCACCCCTTGGAACAGCACTCTAAATAGGGCGTTGAACGTAATGAAAAACAAGGATAAGCTCAGTAAGCCGTCGTCAGCTGGTCGTGTGGCCGGCAAAGGCTTGTCCACAAAATGGTCGTCCTACTATAACGCTGGTGGGCGAAAGGAGAGAAAGACCAGCTCGGAAAGCCAGTCGCGTGAGGTTCAAGAACTCAAGGCACAAGTGGCGCGGATTCCGGAGATTGTCCAAGAGCAAGTGCAACAACAACTAGGATCGACGCTCATCGGCATTATGCCTACCTTGATTCATGGGCTGACGACGTGGATTGCGGGCGGCCAACAGGGGCCGCCCCCGATTCCCAGCTTCACGGCCAGCAACTCGCACAACGTGTAGGCGGCGCCATTGGTGTCTCCGGCGGAGGCGGTATTGGTGTCTCCGACGCCGGCACGGGCATTGGAGCTTAATGCACCCGGGTGTACGCCGGCCGGCACCTGGGCAGCAAGCGGCCCCTCCGTCTGTTGCACGCCCGCCGTTGGCGGTGCCTCGACATTAGCTGAGCTCGACGCCATCATCACGGTCACTAATTAAGCCTCTCGGCCGAGGACTTCATCTCCTTGCATTTGACTGGGCATCCCTGACGCCCTACATGTTTTCGCAGGGCACCGCCGACGTTCCGTGCACTCTCCTGCACTTCATGAACGACGAATTGGTCGATGTCGCCAAGGGCAGAATCGTTCAACCGGGCAACCCCATGTTCCACGGTAATCCGATGCCACCCACCGTGTATAGGGTTCAACTGGTTCGGGTGCTGCCAGGCTGCGACAAGTTGTTACCTCTGATTCGACCTGTCGGGGCCGACGAAGATGATGTGATGACCCTTAGTGCCTGCCTAACCTAGCCTCTGCTTTGGCCGAAGAGCCAGATTCGTTTGGGGACGGGGGACACCACCCCAAAGACAACACTGCCAGTTGTGTCGGCGCCAAGCCATGGCAAGACCGCCGCAACGCTACCAGACATGCCGGACACCCCTATGGCACAGGATCCGAACATGCATATGGCATAGGATCCGGACGACGACGACAACGACAACGGTACATTTACCAACGTCGATAAGTACTTTGCCGAACATGGGTACGGTGACGAATTCTTCGGGCCTCCTTCTGAAGAACCCAACCCTGAAAAGACGACCGCGATCATGTTGGTACCGCGGAGAAACCAAATTGCAACAGGCGTCGTCTGGCATTCAGTTCTCAGGAGGCGCCTCCAGCTGCCGCCTTCACCGAGCCTCAGATAGTCGAGGTGCCAACTATTATCAGCCCCAACATACTCAAGAAGGCGGTCTGTGAGCAGAACTTGATCCCATTACAGCAGAAGAAGAAGGGACGGAAAAGAAAGAGTAACAAGGGTGCCAGCCAGCCGGCACCGAGTATGATCCGTCTCAGGACGGTCCACCTTCACCTAAGGATATCTTGAGGAGGGTGCATGTGGTGGGTAGGCCGATGCTACCGACTAATCTGCTCAATGCTGTAAGCGGTGCTATGCGGAGTCTGCATGACAGTGTTCTTTCTTTGTAGAAGCGGCGTCTCTCCGAGAATGACGTGGCATACCCGGTTTTCGTGGCCAAGGTGCCAAAGGGCAAGGGCTTTGTGGATAACGCCATCGGGGGTACGATCGTCCTGCGGTTTGATGATATCTTCGCTATGTTTAACCTTCATCCGCTGCACTACACCTTCGTTCAGCTATTTTCGCTGAGTATGGAGATGCGGATCATTAGAGACAAGACCCCGGACATCATGATAGTCGCCCCTTCTACATGCGTGCCAAGATCTTGGGCAGCGCTGGGGACCGGCAGGTCATGAGTTCTTACCTCGAAGGCATCATTCTGGAAAACCCAGATAAGGATAACTTCCTCGTGCCTTACTTTCCCGAGTAAGTCATCCCCTCACCGCCCCGTAACATATGATTTCTTAGATTTCGATCGTTCTTTTTTTCTAGCATTCCGTGTTTTAGGCAGTGACACACATTGCACACTCATCCTATTAAGCCTGAAATATTCCATGGCCACGTATTTCGACTCGGAACGTCGGTCGAAGAAAGACTACACAAATATCAAGAAAGTTCTTGATGATGTTCTCCCCGGCTACGCTAGATCTGGAGGCACCTTCACCAGGCCAGTTCGTAGGTACGGCAAGCACGTGTTCGCCCACACTATGATGTTCCCCTACGTCAAGCAGCCGCCTGGCGGTCATAAGGATGCCTACTACGCCCTCCATCACATGCGGGCGATCCTACGGGATCACAATCACCTTCTGCTACCAAATAATCTCAAAGATTGGGCCGCAAGATTGTCGGCAATCTAGGACGCGGACATTAGACAAGAATTCTTTTGCATCCAGTCGGAGTTTGCGGAAATCATCCATCAAGATGTCCCTCGTACCTCGCGGTAGTTCTACCTCAGATATCAACCGTCCAATAGTGAGATAGACACAACGCTACAAATGCATGTTGACAACGCCCGCGATTTCATGACCATCACGAGAGACGGCGGCTTCATCCACGCTCCCGTCCCTGAGTCGAGTCGAAAGTAGTGATGCTATGTTTAGTTCTGAAACATCGATTGGCTCATGTTGTAATTAAACTTTAATGAACTTGTATGTCTCTTTGGTTTGGACAGTCGTTCAACTTATATGTAATCGATGCTATTTATTAGTAGGACCATGAATCGTGCTATTAATGTGTTACTTTTCTCTTCTGATCCTTTTGTTCCATACTTATATATTGCTTATGTATTGTTTGTGAATTGTTACTAACGTTTTGTTTGGCTAGTGCATAGAGATGCCGTCGTATGTCGTGTACAAGGGTAAGGTTCCCGGAGTCTACGACGACTGGGAGGAGTGTCAGAGACAGGTTCACTGTTTCAGCGGTAACAGTTACAAAGGGTACACCACTAGGGCGGAGGCGGAAGTTAGATACGCGCGCTATCTAGCGGGAGAGAGGAGAGAGCGTTGGAGGAACCGGATGAAGACCAGTTTCATCGCGATTATGCTCATCGTGATGACCGCAGCTCTCTTCTATGTGATGGTAGTTTAGATGATTGATGTCGACTTGTAATGTGAAGACAAACTCGCTACTCGCGGTTTCAAGACTTCTAATGTTCTAACTTTGTTCGGTATTTTAAATTCAGAGACTAATATGATGAATTGTATTCAGAGACTAATCTTCTATTGTATTCGATGAACCTGCTATTGCTGTGTGGTGCCAGCTATATTCTGTCCAATAATATATTTTGTAACCTATGAAAATATCAGAAAGAAAAAATCCCTAATATTCATACTAGTGGCGCACCACCACATAGTGCGCCATTAGTAAGCCAGAGCACACTAATGGCACATCACCCACCAGTGCGCCATTAGTATGCCAAAGCACATGGGTAAATATGGCCCCCTGGGAGGCATACTAGTGGCGCACCGTGGGCTATACTAATGGCGCACTGCATGGTGCGCCATTAGTATACCAGATACTAATGGCGCACCACAGGTGCGCCATTAGTAAAAAAATACTAATGGCGTGATACTAGTGGCGCACCTGTAGTGCGCCATTAGTAGGCAAAACAGGTGCGCCACTAGTAGGCCTTTTCCTAGTAGTGCTAGTCCCTCATACCTACACAAACAAATAAGAACCTCGCAACCGACGCGATAAAGGGGTTGTCAATCCCTTCACGATCACTTACGAGAGTGAGATCTGATAGAGATAATAATAATAAGATAAATATTTTTGGTATTTTTATGATATAGATTGGAAAATAAACGGCGCCAAAAATAGCTAGTTGATGGGAGATTAATATAATGGAGAATAGACCCGGGGGCCATAGGTTTCACTAGTGGCTTCTCTCAAGATAGCATAAGTATTACAGCGGGTGAACAAATTATTGTCGAGCAATTGGTAGAAAAGTGAATAATTATGAGAATATCTAGGCATGATCATGTATATAGGCATCACGTCCGCGACAAGTAGACTGAAACGACTCTGCATCTACTACTATTACTCCACACATAGACCGCTATGCAGCATGCATCTAGAGTATTAAGTTCATAAGAATAGAGTAATGCATTAGGCAAGGTGACATGATGTAGAGGGACAAAATCAAGCAATATGATATAAACCCCATCTTTTTAACATCGATGGCAACAATACAATACGTGCCTTGCTGCCCTTGCTGTCACTGGGAAAGGACACCACAAGATTGAACCCAACGCGAAGCACTTCTCCCATTGGAAGAAAGATCAATCTAGTAGGCCAAACCAAACTGATATTTCGAAGAGACTTGCAAAGATAACCAATCATACACAAAAGATTTCAGAGAAGAATCAAATATTGTTCATAGATAAACTTGATCATAAACCCACAATTCATCGGATCTCAACAAACACACCGTAAAAAGAGTTACATCAAATAGATCTCCAAGAAGATCAAGGAGAACTTTGTATTGAGATCCAAAGAGAGAGAAGAAGCCATCTGGCTAATAACTATGGACCCGAAGGTCTGAGGTAAACTACTCACACATCATCGGAGAGGCTATGGTGTTGATGCAGAAGCCCTCCGTGATTGATTCCCGCTCCGACGGAGCTCCGGAAAAGGCCCCAAGATGGGATCTCTTGGGTACAGAAGGTTGCAGCGATGGAAATAGGGTTTTGTGGTGCTCCTGGATGTTTTCGGGGTATATGGATATATATATAGGAGGAAGAAGTAGCTCGGTGGAGCCACGAAGGGCCCACGAGGGTGGAGGGCGCGCCCCCAGCCTCGTGGCCTCCTCGTTGATTTCTTGACGTCTACTCCAAGTTCCCTGTATCACGTTTGTTCCAAAAATAACTCTCCCAAAGGTTTTATTCTGTTTGGATTCCGTTTGATATTCCTTTTCTGTGAAACACTGAAATAGGCAAAAAAACAGCAATTTGCACTGGGCCTTGGGTTAGTAGGTTAGTCCCAAAAATAATATAGAAGTGTATAAATAAGCCCATTAACATCCAAAACAGATAATATAATAGCATGGAACAATCAAAAATTATAGATATGTTGGAGATGTATCAAGCATCCCCAAGCTTAATTCCTGCTCATCCTCGAGTAGGTAAATGATAAAAAATAGAATTTTTGATGTGGAATGCTGTTGGGGAACGTAGTAATTTCAAAAAAAATCATGTGGGATCATGGTGATGCATAGCAACGAGAGGGGAGAGTGTTGTCCACGTACCTTCGTAGACCGTTAAGCGGAAGCATTACGACAATGCGGTTGATGTAGTCGTACATCTTCACGATCGGCCGATCCTCAGTACCGAACGTACGGCACCTCCGCCTTCAGCACACGTTCAGCTCGGTGACATCCCGCGAACTCATGATCCAGTAGAGCTCGGGGAAGAGTTTCGTCAGCATGACGGTGTGGTGACGATGTTGATGAAGCTACCGTGATAGGGCTTCGCCTATGCACCGCTACACTATGACCGAGGTGGATTATGGTGGAGGGGGGCACCACACACGGCTGGGATAGATCTTTGTGATCAACTTGTGTGTCTAGAGGTGCCGCTTCCCCTGTTCATAAAGGAGCAAGGGGGAGGTCGGCCGGCCCTTGTTGGTGCGCCAGGAGGAGGAATCCTCCTCCTAGTAGGAGTAGGATTCCCCTCTTTCCTACTCCTACTAGGAGGGGAAAGGAAGGGAGAGAAAGAGAAGGAAAGGGGGGCGCTGTCCCCCCTCTCCTAGTCCAATTCGGACCAGAGGGGAGGGGGTGCACTGCCTGCCCTAGGCCGGCCCCTCTCTCTTTCCCTTATGGCCCAACAAGGCCCACTAGCCCCCGAGGGGTTCCGGTAACCCCTCCGGTACTCCGATAAAATCCTGATTTTACCCGGAACTCTTCCGATGTCCAAATGTAGGTTTCCAATATATCAATCTTCATGTCTCGACCATTTCAAGACTCCTTGTCATGTCTGTGATCATATTCGGGACTCCGAACTACCTTCGGTACATCAAAACATATAAACTCATAAAACCGATCGTCACAGAACTTTAAGCGTGCGGACCCTACGGGTTCGAGAACTATGTAGACATGACCGAGACATGTCTCCGGTCAATAACCAATAGCAGAACCTGGATGCTCATATTGGTTCCTACATATTCTACGAAGATCTTTATCGGTCAAACCGCATAACACTATACGTTGTTCTCTTTGTCATCGGTATGTTACTTGCCCGAGATTCGATCGTCAGTATCCAGTACCTAGTTCAATCTCGTTACCGGCAAGTCTCTTTACTCATTTCGTAATGCACTATCCCACAACTAACTCATTAGTTGCATTGCTTGCAAGGCTTATAGTGATGTGCATTATCGAGAGGGCCTAGAGATACCTCTCCGACAATCGGAGTGACAAATCCTAATCTTGATCTATGCCAACTCAACAAGTACCATCGGAGACACCTGTAGAGCACCTTTATAATCACCCAGTTACGTTGTGACGTTTGGTAGCACACAAAGTGTTCCTCCGGTATTCGGGAGTTGCATAATCTCATAGACATAACAACATGTATAAGTCATGAAGAAAGCAATAGCAGTAAACAAAAATGATCAAGTGCTAAGCTAACGGTATGGGTCAAGTGAATCACATCATTCTCCTAATGATGTGATCCCATTGATCAAATAACAACTCATGTCTATGGTTTGGAAACTTAACCATCTTTGATCAATGAGCTAGTCAAGTAGAGGCATACTAGTGACACTATGTTTGTCTATGTATTCACACAAGTATTAAGTTTCTGGTTAATACAATTCTAGCATGAATAAAAACATTTAGCATGAAATAAGGAAATAAATAATAACTTTATTATTGCCTCTAGGGCATATTTCCTTCAGTCTCCCACTTGCATTAGAGTCAATAATCTAGATTACACAGTAATGATTTTAACACCCATGGAGCCTTGGTGTTGATCATGTTTTGCTCGTGGAAGAGGCTTAGTCAACGGGTCTGCAACATTTAGATCTGTATGTATATTGCAAATCTCTATGTCTCCCACCTGGACTTAATCCTTGATGGAGTTGAAGCATCTCTTGATGTGCTTGGTTCTCTTGTGAAATCTAGGATTCCTTTGCCAAGGCAAATGCACCAGTATTGTCACAAAAGATTTTCATTGGACCCAATGCACTAGGTATGACACCTAGATCGGATATGAACTCCTTCATCCAGACTCCTTCATTTCGTGCTTCCGAGGCAGCAATGTACTCCGCTTCACATGTAGATCCTGCCACAACGCTCTGCTTAGAACTGCTCCAACTGACAGCTCCACAGTTTAATATAAACACGTATCCAGTTTGCGATTTAGAATCGTCCGGATCAGTTTCAAAGCTTGCATCAACGTAACCATTTACGATGAGGTCTTTGTCACCTCCATAAACGAGAAACATATCCTTGGTCCTTTTCAGGTACTTCAGGATGTTCTTGACCACTGTCCAGTGATCCACTCCTGCATTACTTTGGTACCTCCCTGCTAGGCTAATAGCAAGGCACACAACATGTCTGGTACACAACATTGCATACATGATAGATCCTATGGTTGAAGCATAGGGAACAATTTTCATTTTCTCTCTATCTTCTGCAGTGGTCGGGCATTGAGTCTTACTCAACTTCACACCTTGTAACACAGGCAAGAACCCTTTCTTAGCTTGATCCATTTTGAACTTCTTCAAAACTTTATCAAGGTATGTGCTTTGTGAAAGTCCAATTAAGCGTCTTGATCTATCTCTATAGATCTTGATGCCCATTATATAAGAAGCTTCACCGAGGTCTTTCATTGAAAAACTCTTATTCAAGTATCCTTTTATGCTATCCAGAAATTCTATATCATTTCCAATCAACAATATGTCATCTACATATAATATTAGAAATGCTACTAAGCTCCCACTCACTCTCTTGTAAATACAGGCTTCTCCAAAAGTTTGTATAAAACCATATGCTTTGTTCACACTATCAAAACATTTATTCCAACTCCGAGAGGCTTGCACCAGTCCATAAATGGATCGCTAGAGCTTGCACATTTTGTTAGTACCCTTTGGATCAATAAAACCTTCAGGTTGCATCATATACAACTCTTCTTCCAGAAATCCATTCAGGAATGCAGTTACATCCATTTGCCAAATTTCATAATCATAAAATGCGGTAATTGCTAACATGATTCGGACGGACTTAAGCATCGCTACAGGTGAGAAGGTCTCATCGTAGTCAACTCCTTGAACTTGTCGAAAACCTTTCGCAACAAGTCGATCTTTATAGATAGCAACATTACCGTCAGTGTCAGTCTTCTTCTTGAAAATCCATTCATTCTCAATGGCTTGCCGATCATTGGGCAATTCAACCAAAGTCCACACTTTGTTCTCATACATGGATCCCATCTCAGATTTCATGGCCTCAAGCCATTTTGCGGAATCTGGGCTCATCATCGCTTCCTCATAGTTCGTAGGTTTGTCATGGTCAAGTAACATGACCTCCAGAACAGGATTACCGTACCACTCTGGTGCGGATCTTGCTCTGGTTGACCTATGAAGTTCGGTAGTAACTTGATCTGAAGTTTCATGATCATCATCATTAGCTTCCTCAGTAATTGGTGTAGGTGTCACGGGAACCAGTTTCTGTGATGAACTACTCTCCAATAAGGGAGCAGGTACAGTTACCTCATCAAGTTCTACTTTCCTCCCACTCACTTCTTTCGAGAGAAACTCCTTCTCTATAAAGGATCCATTCTTAGCAATGAATGTCTTGCCTTCGGATCTGTGATAGAAGGTGTACCCAACAGTTTCCTTTGGGTATCCTATGAAGACACATTTCTCTGATTTGGGTTCGAGCTTATCAGGTTGAAGCTTTTTCAAATAAGCATCACAGCCCCAAACTTTAATAAACGACAACTTTGGTTTCTTGCCAAACCATAGTTCATAAGGCGTCGTCTCAACGGATTTTGATGGTGCCCTATTTAACGTGAATGCAGCCGTCTCTAAAGCATAACCCCAAAACAATAGTGGTAAATCAGTAAGAGACATCATAGATCGCACCATATCTAGTAAAGTACAATTACGATGTTTGGACACACCATTACATTGTGGTGTACCAGGTGGCGTGAGTTGTGAAACTATTCTGCATTGTTTCAAATGTAGACCAAACTTGTAACTCAAATATTCTCCTCCACGATCAGATCGTAGAAACTTTATTTTCATGTTACGATGATTTTCCACTTCACTCTGAAATTCTTTTTACTTTTCAAATGTTTCAGACTTATGTTTCATCAAGTAGATATACCCATATCTGCTCAAATCATCTATGAAGGTGAGAAAATAACGATACCCGCTGCGAGCCCAATATTCACTAGACCACATACATCAGTATGTATGATTTCCCACAAATCTGTTGCTCGCTCCATAGTTCCGGAGAACGGCGTTTTAGTCATCTTGCCCATAAGGCATGGTTCGCAAGTACCAAGTGATTCATAATAAAGTGGTTCCAAAAGTCCATCAGTATGGAGTTTCTTCATGCGCTTTATACCAATATGACCTAATGGCAGTGCCACAAATAAGTTGCACTATCATTATCAACTCTGCATCCTTTGGCTTCAACATTATGAATATGTGTATCACTACTATCGATATTCAACAAAAATAGATCATTCCTCAAGGGTGCATGACCATAAAAGATATTACTCATATAAATAGAACAACCATTATTCTCAGATTTAAATGAATAACCGTCTCGCATCAAACAAGATCCAGATATAATGTTCATTCTTAACGCTGGCACCAAATAACAATTATTTACGTCTAAAACTAATCCCGAAGGTAGATGTAGAGGTAGCGTGCCGACGGCGATCACATTGACTTTGGAACCATTTCCCACGCGCATCGTCACCTCGTCCTTAGCCAGTCTTCGCTTAATCTGTAGTCCTTGTTTCGCGTTGCAAATATTAGCAACAGAACCAGTATCAAATACCCAGGTGCTACTGCAAGCTCTGGTAAGGTACACATCAATAACATGTATATCACATATACCTTTGTTCACCTTGCCATCCTTCTTATCCGCCAAATACTTGGGGCAGTTCCGCTTCCAGTGACCAGTCTGTTTGCAGTAGAAGCACTTAGTCTCAGGCTTAGGTACAGATTTGGGTTTCTTCTCTTGAGCAGCAACATGTTTGCCGTTCTTCTTGAAGTTCCCCTTCTTCTTCCCTTTACCCTTTTTCTTGAAACTGGTGGTTTTGTTAACCATCAACACTTGATACTCCTTTTTGATTTCTACCTCCGCAGCCTTTAGCATCGCGAAGAGCTCGGGAATTGTCTTATTCATCCCTTGCATATTATAGTTCAACATGAAGCTTTTGTAGCTTGGTGGCAGTGATTGAAGAACTCTGTCAATGACACTATCAACGGGAAGATTAACTCCTAGTTGAGTCAAGTGATTATTATACCCAGACATTTTGAGTATATGCTCACTGACAGAACTATTCTCCTCCATCTTGCAAATATAGAACTTATTGGAGACTTCATATCTCTCAATCCGGGCATTTGCCTGAAATATTAACTTCAACTCCTGGAACATCTCATATGCTCCATGACGTTCAAAACATCGTTGAAGTCCCGGTTCTAAGCCGTAAAGCATGGCACACTAAACTATCGAGTAGTCATCAGCTTTACTCTGCAAGATGTTCTTAACGTCATCAGCAGCATCTGCAGCAGGCCTGGCACCCAGCGGTTCTTCCAGGACGCAATTCTTCCGTGCAGCAATGAGGATAATCCTCAAGTTACGGACCCAGTCCGTGTAATTGCTATCATCTTTCAACTTTGCTTTCTCAAGGAACGCATTAAAATTCAACGGAACAACAGCACGGGCCATCTATCTACAACAACATAGATAAGCAAAATACTATCAGGTACTAAGTTCATGATAAGTTCAATTAATCATATTACTCAAGAACTCCCACTTAGATAGACATCCCTCTAATCATCTAAGTGATCATGTGATCCATATCAACTAAACCATAACCGATCATCACATGAAATGGAGTAGTTTTCAATGGTGAACATCATTATGTTGATCATATCTACTATATGATTCACGCTCGACCTTTCGGTCTCAGTGTTCCGAGGCCATATCTGCATATGCTAGGCTCGTCAAGTTTAAACCGAGTATTCTACGTGTGCAAAACTGGCTTGCATCCGTTGTAGATGGACGTAGAGCTTATCACACCCGATCATCACGTGGTGTCTCGGCATGACAAACTTTGGCAACGGTGCATACTCAGGGAGAACACTTTTATCTTGAAATTTAGTGAGAGATCATCTTATAATGCTACCATCGATCAAAGGAAAATAAGATGCATAAAGGATAAACATCACACGCAATCAATATAAGTGATAGGATATGGCCATCATCATCGTGTGCTTGTGATCTCCATCTCCGAAGCACCGTCATGATCACCATCGACACCGGTGCGACACCTTGATATCCATCGTAGCATCGTTGTTGTCTCGCCAACTATTGCTTCTACGACTATCGCTACCGCTTAGTGATAAAGTAAAGAAATTACAGGGCGATTGCATTGCATACAATAAAGAGACAAACCATATGGCTCCTGCCAGTTGCCAATAACTCTGTTACAAAACATGATCATCTCATACAATAAATATAGCATCATGTCTTGACCATATCACATCACAACATGCCCTGCAAAAACAAGTTAGACATCCTCTACTTTGTTGTTGCAAGTTTTACGTGGCTGCTACGGGCTGAGCAAGAGCCGTTCTTACCTACGCATCAAAACCACAATGATAGTTCGTCAAGTTAGTGTTGTTTTAACCTTCTCAAGAACCGGGCGTAGCCACACTCGGTTCAACTAAAGTTGGAGAAACTGACAACCGCCAGCCACCTATGTGCAAAGCATGTTGGTAGAACCAGTCTCGCGTAAGCGTATGCGTAATGTCGGTCCGGGCCACTTCATCCAACAATACCACCGAACCAAAGCGTGACATGCTGGTAAGCAGTATGAATTGTATCATGCACAACTCACTTGTGTTCTACTCGTTCATATAACATCTACGCATAAAACCAGGCTCGGATGCCACCGTTGGGGAACATAGTAATTTCAAAAAAATTCCTACGCACACGCATGATCATGGCGATGCATAGCAACGAGAGGGGAGAGTGTTGTCCACGTACCCTTGTAGACCGTTAAGCAGAAGCGTTATGACAACGCGGTTGATGTAGTCGTACGTCTTCACGATCGATCGATCCTTAGTACCGAATGTACGGCACCTCCGCGTTCAGCAAACGTTCAGCTCGGTGACGTCCCGCAAACTCACGATCCAGTAGAGCTCGGGGAAGAGTTTCATCAGCACGATGGCGTGGTGACGATGTTGATGAAGCTACCGTGACAGGGCTTCGCCTAAGCACTGCTACCTCTTGAGCACTTGCGTTGGTTTTCCCTTGAAGAGGAAAGGGTGATGCAGCAAGGTAGCGTAAGTATTTCCCTCAGTTTTTGAGAACCAAGGTATCAATCCAGTAGGAGGCTACGCGCGAGTCCCTCGCACCTACACAAAACAAATAAATCCTCGCAACCAACGCGATAGGGGGTTGTCAATCCCTACACGATCACTTACGAGAGTGAGATCTGATAGATATGATAAGATAATATTTTTGGTATTTTTATGATAAAGATGCAAAGTAAAATAAAATATATGAAAATAACTAAGTATTGGAAGATTTAAGATGATGAATATAGACCCGAGGGCCATAGGTTTCACTAGTGGCTTCTCTCAAGAGCATAGATATTTTACGGTGGGTGAACGAATTACTGTTGAGAAATTGACAGAATTTAGCATAGTTATGAGAATATCTAGGTATGATCATGTATATAGGCATCACATACAAGACAAGTAGACCGACTCCTGCCTGCATCTACTACTATTACTCCACACATCGACCGCTATCCAGCATGCATCTACAATATTAAGTTCATAAGTATAGAGTAACACCTTAAGCAAGATGAGATGATGTAGAGGGATAAATTCATGCAATATGATAAAAACCCCATCTTGTTATCCTCGATGGCAACAATACAATACATGCCTTGCTGCCCCTACTGTCACTGGGAAAGGACACCGCAAGATTGAACCCAAAGCTAAGCACTTCTCCCATTGCAAGAAAGATCAATCTAGTAGGCCAAACCAAACTGATAATTCGAAGAGACTTGCAAAGATAACCAATCATACAGAAAAGAATTCAGAGAAGATTCAAATATTGTTCATAGATAAACTTGATCATAAACCCACAATTCATCGGTCCTCAACAAACACACCGCAAAATAAGATTACATCGAATAGATCTCCACAAGAGAGGGGGAGAACTTTGTATTGAGATGCAAAAAGAGAGAATAAGCCCTCTATCTAATAACTATGGACCCGAAGGTCTGAGGTAAACTACTCACACTTCATCGGAGAGGCTATGGTGTTGATGTAGAATCCCTCCGTGATCGATGCCCCCTCCATCGGAGCTCCGGAACAGGCCCCAAGATGGGATCTCGTGGATACAGGAAGTTACGACGGTGGAATTAGGGTTTTGGCTCTGTATCTGATCGTTTGGGGGTACGTAGGTATATATAGGAGGAAGAAGTACGTCGGTGGAGCAACAGGGGGCCCACGAGGGTGGAGGGCGCGCCTGGGGGGAGGCGCGCCCCCTACCTCGTGGCCTCCCTGTTGGTTGCTTGACGTAGGGTTCAAGTCTCCTAGATCATGTTCGGTGAGAAAATCACGTTCCTGAAGGATTCATTCCGTTTGGACTCCGTTTGATATTCCTTTTCTTCGAAACCCTAAAATAGGCAAAAAAACAACAATTCATGGCTAGGCCTCCGGTTAATAGGTTAGTCCCAAAAATAATATAAAAGTGGATAATAAAGCCCAATAATGTCCAAAATAGTAGATAATATAGCATGGAGCAATCAAAAATTATAGATACGTTGCGGACGTATCAAGCATCCCCAAGCTTAATTCCTGCTCGTCCTCGAGTAGGTAAATGATAAAAACAGAATTTTTGATGTGGAATGCTACTTGGCATATTTTCAATGTAAGTCTTCTTAACTGTGGCATGAATATTCAGATCCAAAAGATTCAAGATAAAAGTTCAATATTGACCTAGAAATAATAATACTTCAAGCATACTAACTAAGCAATTATGTCTCTGTAAAATAACATGGCCAAAGAAAGTTATCCCTACAAAATCATATAGTCTGGCTATGCTCTATCTTCACCACAAAAAGTATTTAAATCATGCACAACCCCGATGATAAGCCAAGCAATTGTTTCATACTTTTGACATTCTCAAAAGTTTTTCAATATTCACGCAATACATGAGCGTGAGCCATGGACATAGCACTTTAGGTGGAATAGAATGGTGGTTGTGGAGGAGACAAAAAGTAGAAGATAGTCTCACATCAACTAGGCATATCAACGGGCTATGGAGATGCCCATCAATAGATATCAATGTGAGTGAGTAGGGATTGCTATGGAATGGATGCACTAGAGCTATAAGTATATGAAAGCTCAACAAAAGGAACTAAGTGGGTGTGCATCCAACTCGCTTGCTCACGAAGACCTAGGGCATTTTGAGGAAGCCCATCATTGGAATATACAAGCCAAGTTCTATAATGAAAAATTCCCACTAGTATATGAAAGGGATAACATGGGAGACTCTCTATGATGAAGATCATGGTTCTACTTTGAAGCACAAGTGTGGTAAAAGGATAGTAGCATTGTCCCTTCTCTTTTTTTCTCTCATATTTTTTTATTTGGGCCTTTTTATGTCCTCTTTTTTTTGTCCGGAGTCTCATCCCGACTTGTGTGGGAATCATAGTCTCCGTCATCCTTTCCTCACTTGGGACAATGCTCTAAAAATGATGATCATCACACTTTTATTTACTTACAACTTAATACTTAGAACAAAATATGACTCTATGTGAATGCCTGTAACACCCTCGATGCGACTATAGCTCCCACGTGTCGAGGCACGACTTAGAGACATAATCGCATTGAAGGCATATGTCGCAAGTAAGGCAATCTTCACAACATCCCATGTAATATGAATAATAAAGGGGAGATAACATAGTTGGCTTACACTCGCCACGTCAATCAAGCACATAAATAACATTACATCATCCAAACACTCATGGCCCGACTACGGCGCCAAAATAAAAGATAACCCAACATGCGACACGATCCCGATCACCCCAACTGGGCACCACTACTGATCATCAGGAAAGGAAACATAGTATCATTGAGAGTCCTTGTCGAACTCCCACATGAGCTCAAGCGCGTCACCTGGAGCGGAATCATCAGGCCCTGCATCTGGTGTAATAGTAATCTGTGAGCCACAGGGACTCAGCAATCTCGCACCCTCGCGATCAAGACTATTTAAGCTTATAGGTAAGGCAAGGTAAATATAAGTGGAGCGGCAGCAAGCAACTAGCAAATATGGTGCCTAACTTATTCGCAAAAGAGAGCGAGAAGAGGAGGCAAAGCACGAGCAAGAAACTAGAGGACAACCTGCGCAAACATTACTCCAACACTATGTCCGCTTCCCGGACTCCGCCGAGAAGAGGCCATCACGGTAACACACTCAGTTGATTCATTTTAATTAAGTTAAGGTTCAAGTTATCTAGAACCGGGCATTAACAAATTCCCATCTGCCCATAACCGCGGGCATGGCTTTCGAAGTTCAAATCCCTGCAGGGGAGTCCCAACTTAGCCCACGACAAGCTCTCACGGTCAATGAAGGAATAGACCTCCTCCCGAGACGTTCCGATCAGACTCGGTACCTCGGTTCTTCAAGACACTTCGACAGGTTAAAACAAGTCTAGCAACACCGCCCGAATGTGCCGACAAATCCCGATAGGAGCTGCGCATATCTCGTTCTCAGGGCACACTCAGATGAGCAAGACGTCGGGTAGGCCAGCCCAGAGTTGCCCCTGGTAGCCCCGGACATCGCTCGGTTGGACCAACACTTAGAGGAGCACTGGCTCGGGGGGCCAAAATAAGATGACCCTCGGGCTCCGGAAACCCAAGGGAAAAAAAGAGGCTAGGTGGCAAGTGGTAAAACCAAGGTTGGGCATTGCTAGAAAAGCTTTAATCAAGGCGAACTATCAAGGGGTTCTCATTATAACCCAACCGCGTAAGGAACGCAAAACCCGGGAACATAACACCGATATGACGGAAACTAGGGCGGCAAGAGTGGAACAAAACACTAGGCAAGAGGCCGAGCCGTCCACACTTTACCAAGTATATAGATGCATTAAGATAACATGGCAAAATAATGATATCCCAACAAGTAAATAAATATTCCAACCAGGAATGGCCTCCAATCTTCACCTGCAACTAGCAACGCTATAAGAGGGGCTGCGCAAAGCGGTAACATAGCCAATCAACGGTTTGCTAGGACATGGTGGGTTAGAGGTTTGACATGGCAATTTGGGAGGCTTGAAAGCAAGTGGTAGGCATCATAGTATTGGCATAGCAAAAGAGCGAGCAATCTAGCATAACAAAGATAGTAGTGATTTTGAGGGTATGATCATCTTGCCTGCACAGTTGTCAGAGTTGACTGGATCCTCGAAAGCAAACTCAATGGGCTCCTCGTTAGCGAACTCGTCTCCTGGCTCTACCCAAATAAGACAAACAAGCAATAAGGACACAATCAACCACGTGCAAGGATCAAACAATAGGATGCATATGCAAGATGTGACAGGAAATGCAAGTACCTGGCCTTAACATGGAAATACAAGTGTGCCACGAGAAAGATGAGATGAAATCGCTTGAAAATGATATAAAGAACGCCGGAATTGGAGTTACGGTTTGGAAATGGCAAGCAATTCAAATATGACACCGGTCTGCGATTTACAGCAAGTAGCCATCTAAATGCAACGAGATGAACATGCTACAGCATTCAAACATGACAATAGAATACATGGCAGGGATGCATTCAAGATTCTTAACAAAAGTCTAGCACTGAGCTACGGCCAATTCATCCCTTAACAGGTTCAAACAAGCATGGCAAAAATGCATATGGTAAACAGATTTCAGACTTAGTGAAATTAACACTTTTCTGGAATTTCAGATCGGATAGCACTCTTCGGAGCAACAAAACTACATGCTACAGGACCTGAAAATGGCAAAGTAAAGCATGGCATGGAGCTACTCAAAGAACTTAAGAAAAGTCCCTTAGTGACCTTGAGCCATAAAGGATCAGAAAATACAATTGCAAGCATGTGAACATGGCAAAAACATAATCAGTTTTTAGACCTGGTGAAAACTGGAGCATGTTGAAAACAGATATCAAGTAGGCATGTTTACGAGCTCGATGCACTCACTACGGAGCAAGGCATGATAAACTAAGCATACACCCATCAAGAATACACAAAATGCAAGCTAGAAATGGCAATAACAATAGCATGGCATGCACGGATCAACTACAACATCCTCGGCAAAATCGCTGACTAGTAGACAATCCGCCCAGATTTACAAAGTAGCAAAAGTAGAGCTCGATTGACTCAAGCTAGGGTGCTCCATAATTGTAAAAAAGACATGGATGGATAGAGAACTACGATATTAACAAAACATCCTTACTGATCATCCTCAAAAGAGGCACGGATCATTAGGAAACAACATGCACATATGGCCATATGAGCTAAACAGGTCAAGGACTTAGTGGAAATGCTAAGTCCCTGAAAACAGAATTACCAAGTGCCTCACTTGGCAAGCTTGTGCTAGTCACCACACACATCACAAAAATACATGGGTTGCACCTCTGGAAAGATTGCAAAACCCTTAACAAAACATATGTAGAGCTCAAGGGCATATCATGCACACATTAATCATGGCAAAAAATGACAAATATCTAAATGGAGTAGCAGATCTGACAATTATCTCAAGTAGCCCTCTTCTAACAGCATTTCGGGCATCAAGATGAACTCAAATGAAAATGATGCAGTGAGATGAAATGATTTACTCTCTAAGACGAACATTTTGATATGCTATATGCCCAAATCGGAGCTACAGATGCAAAGTTACGGCACGATGAACAAGAGCATATGGATATGAGATTTGAGGACTTAGGGAAAAATCCGAAGTCACCTAGGTTTTACTGTAGCGGCGGATCCAGATCGAGCGGGCATGCGAACCGAGGTGGACTGGGAGCTCGCCGGAGCTTCTCGCCGGAGTAGGAGGGAGAGGCCGGACGGGACTTGCCGGAGATGGGGAGGAGCGGGGCCGGCGCGGTGTTTGGCGGCGACGGATGAGGGCG